>NW_026263339.1:2500-172500 GCF_947179515.1 Apodemus sylvaticus
CAGGCAACACCAAAGCTTTTCGAGTTAGAACGTGTTGTTTATGAAAAACAAGATAATTTCGCACGATGCGGGATTTCCTTAACACGTGGTGTTCTGACAAATTTTGACGAAAGAAAATTCTCCTGTGGGTTCTCTTTTGAGGCTACACGTTCAGACGTGCACGCCACAGCAAATCCTTTCGAGTTACTACATGTTGTTTAGGAGGTACAAGCTAATTTTGTACGATGCGTTATTTCTTCTCTTAAAGTGCTTCCAATACGTACTCATTTGTCTTTACTCTGCCTCACTCTATTTCCTTATAACGTTGTATTCTTACATGTTCTTTCGAGAGAAAACACTCCTGTGCATTCTCTTTAGAGGCTACACGCTTAGACATACAGGCAACACCAAAGCTTTCCGACTTTCAACGTGTTGTTTAGGAAATCAAGATAATGTTGCACGATGCGGGATTTCCTTAAAACGTGGTTTTCTGACAAATATTGACGAAAGAAAGTTCTTCTGTGGGTTCTCTTTTGAGGCTACACGTTTAGACGTACGAGCCACACCAAATCTTTTCAAGTTACAACGTGTTGTTTAGGAGATACAAGCAAATTTTTTACGATGCGTTATTTCTTCTCGTAAAGTGTTTCCAATACGTACTTATTTGTCTTTACTCTGCAACACTGTATTTCCTTATAACGTGGTATTCTTACCTATTCTTTCGAGGGAAAACTCTCCTGTGCGTTCTCTTTTCAGGCTACACGCTCAGACATACACGCAACACCAAAGCTTTTCGAGTTACAGCGTGTTGTTTAGGAAAAACAAGATAATTTCGCACGATGCGAGATTTCCTTAAAACGTGGTTTCTGACAAATTTTGATGAATGAAAATTCTCCTGTGGGTTCTCTTTTGAGGCTACACATTTAGACGTACACGTCACACCAAATCTTTTAGAGTTACAACATGTTGTTTAGGAGATACAAGCTAATTTTATACGATGCATTAATTCCTCTGGTAAAGTGTTTCCAATACGTATGTATTTGTCTTTACTCTGCAACACTCTATTTCCTTATAACGTTGTATACTTACATATTCGTTCGAGAGAAAACTCTCTTGTGCGTTCTCTTTAGAGGCTACAGGCGTAAAACATACACGCAACACCTAAGCTTTTCGAGTTACAACGTGCTGTTTAGGAAAAAGTAGATAATTTTGCACGATGAGGGATTTCCATAAAACGTTGTTTTCTGACAAATTTTGACGAAAGAAAGTCCTCCTGTGGGCTCTCTTTTGAGGCTGCACGTGTAGACATACGAGCTACACCAAACCTTTCGAGTTACAACGTGTTGCTTAGGAGATACAAGCAAATTTTGTAGGAAGCGTTATTTCTTCTCGTAAAGTGTTTCCAATACGTACTTATTTGTCTTTACTCTGCAACACTGTATTTCCTTATAACGTGGTATTCTTACATATTCTTTCGAGGGAAAACTCTCCTGTGCGTTCTCTTTTGAGGCTACACGCTTAGACAAACACGCAACGCCAAAGCTTTTCGAGTTACAACATGTTGTTTAGGAAAAACAAGATAATTTCGCACGATGCGAGATTTCCATAAAACGTGGTTTATTGAAAAATTTTGACTAAAGTAAGTTCTCCTGTAGGTTCTCTTTCGAGGCTACACGTGTAGAGGTACGAGCCACACCAAATATTTTCGAGTTACAACATTTTGTTTAGGAGATACAAGCTAATTTTGTACGATGCGTTATTTCTTCTCTTAAAGTGTTTCCAATACGTACGTATTTGTCTTTACTCTGCAACACTGTATTTCCTTATAAAGTGGTATTCTTACATATTCTTTCAAGAGAAAACTCTCCTATGCGTTCTCTTTTGAGGCTACATGCTTAGACATAAACGCAACCCCAAAGCTTTTCGAGTTACAACGTGTTGTTTAGGAAAAGCAAGATAATTTCCAACGATGCGAGATTTCCTTAAAACGTGGTTTCTGACAAATTTGATGAAAGAAAATTCTCCTGTGGGTTCTCTTTTGAGGCTACACGTTTAGACATACACGTCACACCAAATCTTTTCGAGTTACAACGTGTTGTTTAGGAGATACAAGTAAATTTTTTACGATGCGTTATTTCTTCTCCTAAAGTGTTTCCAATATGTACTTATTTGTCTTTACTCTGCAAAATTGTATTTCCTTATAACGTGGTATTCTTACATATTCTTTCGAGAGAAACCTCTCCTGTGACTTCTCTTTTGAGGCTCCATGCTTACACATACACGCAACACCAAAGCTTTTCGAGTTACAACATGTTGTTTAGGAAAAAGAAGATGATTTCGCACGATGCAGGATTTACTTAAAACGTGGTTTTCTGAAAAATTTTGACGAAAGAAAATTCTCCTGTGGGTTCTCTTTTGAGGCTACAGGTTTAGAAGTACACGCCACGCCAAATCTTTTCGAGTTACAATGTGTTGTTTAGGAGATACAAGCTAATTTTGTACGTTGCCTTAATTCTTCTCGTAAAGTGTTTCCAATACGTACGTATTTGTCTTTACTCTGCAACACTGTATTTCTTTATAACGTGGTATTCTTACATATTCTTTCGAGAGAAAACTATCCTTTGCATTCCCTTTTGAGGCTACACACTTAGACATACAGGCAACACCAAAGCTTTTCGAATTACAACGTGTTGTTTATGAAAAACAAGATAATTTCGCACATTGCGGGATTTCCTTAAACCGTTGTGTTCTGACAAATTTTGACGAAAGAAAATTCTCCTGTGGGTTCTCTTTTGATGCTACACGTTTAGACATGCACGCCACACCAAATCCTTTCGAGTTACCACGTGTTGTTTAGAAGATACAAGCTAATTTTGTACGATGTGTTATTTCTTCTCGTAAAGTGTTTCCAATACGTACGTATTTGTCTTTCTCTGCAACACTGTATTTCCTTATAATGTGGTATTCTTACATATTCTTTCGAGCGAAAACTCTCCTGTGAGTTCTGTTTTGAGGCTACACGTTTAGACATACACACAACACCAAAGCTTTTCGAGTTACAACGTGTTGTTTAGGAAAAACTAGATAATTTCGCACGATGCGAGATTTCCATACACGTGGTTTTCTGAAAAATTTGACGAAAGAAAGTTCTCCTGTGGGTTCTTTTTTGAGGCGACACTTGTAGATGTATGAGCCACACCAAATCTTTTCGAGTTACAAAGTGTTGTTTAGGAGATACAAGCTAATTTTTTATGATGCGTTATTTTTTCTCTTAAAGTTTTTCCAATACGTAAGTAGTTGTCTTTACTCTACAACACTGTATTTCCTTATAACGTAGTATTCCTACATATTCTTTCGAGAGAAAACTCTCCTGTGCGTTCTCTTTTGAGGCTACACGCTTAGACATACACGCAACACCAAAGCTTTTTGATTTACAACGTGTTGTTTAGGAAAAACAAGATAATTTCGCACGATGCGAGATTTCCTTAAAACGTGGTTTCTGACAAATTTTGATGAAAGAAAATTCTCCTGTGGGTTCTCTTTTGAGGATACACGTTTAGACGTACACGTCACACCAAATATTTTCGAGTTACAACGTGTTGTTTAGGAGATACAAGCTAATTTTTTACGATGCATTATTTCTTCTCGTAAAGTATTTCCAATATGTACTTATTTGTCTTTACTCTGCAAAATTGTATTTCCTATAAGGTGGTATTCTTACATATTCTTTAGAGAGAAAACTCTCCTGTGCCTTCTCTTTTGAGGCTCCACGCTTACACATACACGCAATACCAAAGCTTTTCGAGTTACAACATGTTGTTTAGGAAAAAGAAGATGATTTCGCATGATGCGGGATATCCTTAAAATTTTCTGAAAAATTTTAACGAAAGAAAATTCTCCTGTGGGTTCTCTTTTGATGCTACATGTTTAGACGTACACGCCACACCAAATCTGTTCGAGTTACAACGTGTTGTTTAGGAGATACAAGCTAATTTTTTACAATGCGTTAATTCTTCTCATAAAGTGTTTCCAAGAAGTACGTGTTTGTCTTTACTCTCAACATTGTATTTCCTTATAACGTGGTCTTCTTACATATTCTTTCGATAGAAAACTGTCCTGTGCGTTCCCTTTTGTGGCTACACACTGAGATATACAGGCAACACCAAAGCTATTCAAGTTACAACATGTAGTTTAGGAAAAAGAAGATGATTTCGCAAGATGCGGGATTTCCTTAAAACGTGGTTTTCTGAAAAATTTTGACGAAAGAAAATTCTCCTGTGGGTTCTCTTTTGTGGCTACACGTTTAGACGTACAGGCCACACCAAAGCTTTTCGAGTTACAACGTGCTTCTTAGGAAATACAAGCTAATTTTGTACGATGCATTATTTCTTCTCGTAAAGTGTTTCAAATACGTATGTATCTATCTTTACTCTGCAACACTGTATTTCCTTATAACGTGGTATTCTTACATATTCTTTTGAGAGAAAACTCTCCTGTGCGTTCTCTTTTGAGTCTACACGCTTAGACATACACGCAGCACCAAAGCTTTTCGAGTTACAACGTGTTGTCTAGAAAAACAGGATAATTTCCACGATGCGGGATTTCCATAAACGTGGTATTCTGACAAATTTTGACGAAAGAAAATTCTCCTGTGAGTTCTCTTTTGAGGCTACAGATTTAGACGTACACGCCACACCAAATCTTTTCGAGTTACATCGTTTTGTTTAGGAGATACAAGCTAATTTTGTACGATGAGTTATTTCTTCTCGTAAAGTGTTTCCAATACATACGTATTTGTCTTTACTCTGCAACACTGTATTTCCTTAAAATGTGGTATTCTTATATATTCTTTCGAGAGAAAACTCTCCTGTGCGTTCTCTTTTGAGGCCACACGTTTAGACATACACGCAACACCAAAGCTTTTCGAGTTACAACGTGTTTTAGGAAAAACGAGATAATTCCGCACAATGCGGGATTTCCTTAAAACGTGGTTTTCTGAAAAATTTTGAGGAAAGAAAATTCTCCTGTGGGTTCTCTTTTGAGGCTACACTTTTCAACTTACACATCACACCAAATCATTCGAGTTACAACGTGTTGTTTAGGAAATACAAGCTAATTTTGTACGATGTATTATTCCTTCTCGTAAAGTGATTCCAATAAGTATGTATCTGTCTTTACTCTGCAACACTGTATTTCCTTATAACATGGTATTCTTACATATTCTTTCGAGAGAATACTCTACTGTGCATTCTCTTTTGAGGCTACACGCTTAGACATACACGCAACACCAAAGCTTTTCGAGTTACAACGTGTTGTTTAGGAAAACAAGATAATTTCGCACAATGCAGGACTTCCTTAAAACGTGGTTTTCTGAAAAAATTTTGACCAAAGAAAATTTTCCTGTGGGTTCTCTTTTGATGCTACACGTTTAGATGTAAACACCACACCAAATCTTTTCGAGTTACAACGTGTTGTTTACACCAAAGCTTTTCGAGTTACAACATGTTGTTTAGGAAAAACAAGATAATTTCGCACAATGCGGGATTTCCTTAAAACGTGGTTTTCTGACATATTTTGACGAAAGAAAATTCTCCTGTGGGTTCTCTTTTGAGCCTACACGTTTCAACGTACACGCCACACAAAATCTTTTCGCGTTACAACGTGTTGTTTAGGAAATACAAGCTAATTTTGTACGATGTATTATTCCTTCTCGTAAAGTGTTTCCAATATGTATGTATCTGTCTTTACTCTGCAACACTGTATGTCCTTATAACGTGGTATTCTTACATATTCTTTCGAGAGAATACTCTCTTGTGCGTTCTCTTTTGAGGCTACACGCTTCGACATACATGCAAAACCAAAGCTTTTCGAGTTACAACGTGTTGTTTAGGAAAAACCAGATAATTTCGCACGATGCCGGATTTCCTTAAAACGTGGTTTTCTGAAAAAATTTTGACGAAAGAAAATCCTCCTGTGGGTTCTCTTTTGAGGCTACACCTTTAGATGTAAACACCACACCAAATCCTTTCGAGTTACAACGTGTTGTTTAGGAGATACAAGCTAAGTTTTTCCCATGCATTATTTCTTCTCGTAAAGTGTTTCAAATACGTACATAATTGTCTTTACTCTGTAACACTGTTTTTCCATATAACGTAGTATTCCTACATATTCTTTCGAGAGAAAACTCTCCTGTGCGTTCTCTTTTGAGGCTACATTCTTAGACATACACCCAATACCAAAGTTTTTTGAGTTACAACGTGTTGTTTAGGAAAAACAAGATAATTTCGCACGATGTGGGATTTCCTTAAAACGTGGTTTTCTGACAAATTTTGACCAAAGAAAATTCTCCTGTGGGTTCTCTTATGAGGCTACACTTTTAGACGTACACGCCACACCAAATCTTTTCGAGTTACGACGTGTTGTTTAGGAGAAACAAGCTAATTTTGTACGATGCGATATTTCGTCTGATAAATTGTTTCCAATACATATGTAATTGTCTTTATTCTGCAATCATGTATTTCCTTATAACTTGGTATTCTTACATATTCTTTCGAGAGAAAACTCTCCTGTGCGTTCTCTTTTGAGGCTACATGCTTAGACATACACGCTACACCAAAGCTTTTCGAGTTACAACTTGTTGTTTAGGAAAAACAAGATAATTTCGCACGATGCGGGATTTCCTTAAAATGTGGTTTTCTGACAAATTTTGACCAAAGAAAATTCTCCTGTGTATTCTCTTTAGATGCTACACGTTTAGAGGTACATGCCACACCAAATGGTATACATGGTATAAAAGGTGGTTTTCTGACAAATTTTGACGAAAGAAAATTCTCCTGTGGGTTCTCTTTTGAGGCTACACGTTTAGATGTAAACGCCACAACAAATCTTTTCGAGTTACAAGGTGTTGTTTAGGAGATACAAGCTAATTTTTTACCATGCGAGAAGAAATACCGAATGTTGCAGAGTAAAGACAAATACATAAGTACTGGAAACACTTTATGAGAAGAAATAATGCATCGTACAAAATTAGCTTGTATCTCCTAAACAACACGTTGTAACTCGAAAAGAATTGGTGTGGCATGTACGTCTAAAGGTGTAGCCTCAAAAGAGATCCCATAGGAGAATTTTCTTTCGTCAAAATTTTTCAGAAAATCACGTTTTAAGGAAATCCCGCATCGTGCGTAATTATCTTGTTTTTCCTAAACAACACGTTGTAACTCGAAGAGCTTTGGTGTTGCATGTATGTCTTAGTGTGTAGCCTCAAAAGGGAACACACAGGATAGTTTTCTCTCGAAAGAATATGTAAGAATACCACGAATAAGGAAATACAGAGTTGCAGAGTAAAGACAAATACGTACGTATAGGAAACACTTTACTAGAAGAATTAACGCGTCTTACAAAATTAGCATGTATCTCCTTAACAACACGTTGTAACTCGAAAAGATTTGGTGTGGCATATATATCTAAACGTGTAGCCTCAAATGAGAACCCACAGGAGAATTTTCTTTCGTCAAAATTTTTCAGAAAACCACGTTTTAAGGAAATCCCGCATCATGCGAAATCATCTTCTTTTTCCTAAACAACATGTTGTAACTCGAAAAGCTTTGGTGTTGTGTATAGGTCTAAGCGTGGAACCTCAAAAGAGAAGGCACAGGAGAGTTTTCTCTCGAAAGAACACGTAAGAATTCAACGTTATAAGGAAATACAGTGTTGCAGAGTAAAGACAAATACATATGTATTGGAAGCACTTTGCGAGAAGAAATAACGCATCGTACAAAATTAGCTTGTATCTCCTAAACAACACGTGGTAACTCGAAAGGATTTGGTATGGCGTGTACGTCTAAACGTGTAGCCTCAAAAGAGAACCCACAGGAGAATTTTCTTTCGTCAAAATTTGTCAGAAAACCACGATTTAAGGAAATCCTGCATCGTGCGAAGTTATCTTGTTTTTCATAAACAACACGTTGTAACTCGAAACGCTTTGGTGTTGCCTGTATGTCTAAGTGTGTAGCCTCAAAAGGGAACGCCCAGGATAGTTTTCTCTCGAAAGATTATGTAAGAATACCACGTTATATGGAAATACAGTGTGGCAGAGTAAAGACAAATAAGTACATATTGGAAACACTTTACGAGAAGAATTAGCACATCATAAAAAATTAGCTTGTATCTCCTAAACAACACGTTGTAATTCGAAAAGATTTGGTGTGGCGTGTACGTGTATACGTGTAGCCTCAAAAGAGAACACACAGGAGAATTTTCTTTCGTTAAAATTTTTCAGAAAACCACGTATTTAGGAAATCCCGCATCGTGCAACATCATCTTCTTTTTCCTAAACAACATGTTGTAACTCGAAAAGCTTTAGTCTTGCATGTATGTCTAAGAATGGAGCCTCAAAAGAGAAGGCACAGGAGAGTTTTCTCTCGAAAGAATATGTAAGAATACCACGTTATAAGGAAGTACAATTTTGCAGAGTAAAGTCAAATAAGTACATATTGGAAACACTTTACAAGAAGAAATAACGCATCATACAAAATTAGCTTGTATCTCCTAAACAACACGTTGTAACTCGAAAAGATTTGGTGTGACGTGTACGTCTAAACGTGTAGCCTCAAAAGAGAACCGACAGGAGAATTTTCTTTCATCAAAATTTGTCAGAAACCACGTTTTAAGGAAGTCTCGCATCGTACGAAACTATCTTGTTTTCCCTAAACAACACGTTGTAACTCGAAAAGCTCTGGCGTTATGTGTATGTCTAAGCGTGTAGCCTCAAAGGAGAACGCACAGGAGAGTTTTCTCTCAAAAGAATATGTAAGAATACCAAGTTATAAGGAAATACAGTGTTGCAGAGTAAAGACAAACACGTACGTATTGGAAACACTTTACGAGAAGAATTAAAGCACAGTACAAAATTAGCTTGTATTTCCTAAACAACACGTTGTAACTCGAAAAGATTTGGTGTGGCGTGTACGTCTAAACGTGTAGCCTCAAAAGAGAACCCACAGGAGAATTTTCTTTCGTTAAAATTTTTCAGAAAACCACGTTTTAAGGAAATCCCGCATGGTGCCAAATCATCTTTTTCCTAAACAACATGTTGTAACTCGAAAAGCTGTGGTGTTGCCTGTATGTCTAAGCGTGGAGCCTCAAAAGAGAATGCACAGGAGAGTTTTCTCTCGAAAGAATATGTAAGAATACCACGTTATAAAGAAATACAATTTTGCAGAGTAAAGGCAATTAAGTACATATTGGAATCACTTTACGAGAAGAAATAACGCATCGTACAAAATTAGCTTGTATCTCCTAAACAACACGTTGTAACTCGAAAAGATTTGGTGTGACGTGTACGTCTAAACGTGTAGCCTCAAAAGAGAACCCACATGAGAATTTTCTTTCATCAAAATCTGTCAGAAACCACGTTTTATGGAAATCTTGCATCGAGCGAAATTATCTATTTTTTCCTAAACAACACGTTTTAACTCGATAAGCTCTGGTGTTGCGTGTTTGTCTAAGCATGTAGCCTCAAAAGAGAACGCACAGGAGAGTTTTCTCTCGAAAGAATATGTAAGAATACCACGTTATAAGGAAATACAGTGTTGCAGAGTAAAGACAAACACGTACGTATTGGAAACACTTTACGAGAAGAATTAATGCATAGTACAAAATTAGGTTGTATCTCCTAAACAACAAGTTGTAACTCGAAACTTTTGGTGTGGTGTGTACGTCTAAACGTGTAGCCTCAAAAGAGAACCCACAGGAGAATTTTCTTTCTTCAAAAATTTTCAGAAAACCACGTTTTAAGGAAATTCCGCATCGTGCGAAATCACCTTCTTTTTCCTAAACAGCATGTTGTAACTAGAAAAGCGTTGGTGTTGCGTGAATGTGTAAGCGTGGAGCCTCAAAAGAGAAGGCACAGGAGAGTTTTCTCTCGAGAGAATATGTAAGAATACCACGTTATAAGGAAATACAATTTTGCAGAGTAAAGACAAATAAGTACATATTGGAAACACTTTAGGAGAAGAATTAACGCATCGTACAAAATTAGCTTGTATCTCCAAAACAACACATTGTAACTCGAAAAGATTTGGTGTGGCGTGTTCATTTAAACATGTAGCCTCAAAAGAGAACCCACAGGAGAATTTTCTTTCTTCAAAATTTGTCAGAAAACCACGTTTTAAGGAAATCCCGTATCGTGCGAAATCATCTTCTTTTTGCTAAACAACACGTTATAACTCGAAAAGCTTTGGTGTTGCGTGTATGTGTAAGCATGGAGCCTCTAAAGAGAACGCACAGGAGAGTTTTCTCTCGAAAGAACATGTAAGAATACAACGTTATAAGGAAATACAGTGTTGCAGAGTAAAGACAAATACGTACGTATTGGAAAAACTTTAGGAGAAGAAATATTGCATCGTACAAAATTTGCTTGTATCTCCTAAACAACACGTGGTAATTCGAAAGGATTTTGTGTGGTGTGTACGTCTAAACGTGTAGCCTCAAAAGAGAACCCACAGGAGAATTTTCTTTCTTCAAAATTTGTCAGAAAACCACGTTTTAAGGAAATCCCGCATCGTGCGAAATTATCTTGTTTTTCCTAAACAACACGTTGTACCTCGAAAAGCTTTGGTGTTGCCTGTATATCTAAGTGTGTAGCCTCAAAAGGGAACGCACAGAATAGTTTTCTCTCGAAAGAATATGTAAGAATACCACGTTATTAGAAAATACAGTGTTGCAGAGTAAAGACAAATACTTACATATTGGAAAAACTTTACAAGAAGAATTAACGCATAGTACAAAATTAGCTTGAATATCCTAAACAACACATTGTTCCTCGAAAAGATTTGCTGTAGCGTGTACATCTAAACATGTAGCCTCAAAAGAGAACCCACAGGAAAATTTTCTTTCGTCAAAATTTTTCAGAAAACCACGTTTTAAGGAAATCCCGCATCGTACGAAATCATCTTTTTCCTAAACAACATGTTGTAACTCGAAAAGCTTTGGTGTTGCGTGTATGTCTAAGTGTGGAGCCTGAAAAGAGAAGGCACAGAAGAGTTTTCTCTCGAAAGAATATGTAAGAATACCACATTATAAGGAAATACAATTTTGCAGAGTAAAGACAAATAAGGACAAATTGGAAATATTTTACGGGAAGAAATAACGCATCGTACAAAATCAGCTTGTATCTCCTAAACAACACGTTGTAACTCGAAAAGATTTGGTGTGAGGTGTACGTCTAAACGTGTAGCCTCAAAAGAGAACCCACAGGAGAATTTTCTTTCATCAAAATTTGTCAGAAACCACGTTTTAAGGAAATCTCGCATCGTGCGAAATTATCTTATTTTTCCTAAACAACACATTGTAACTCGAAAACCTTTGCTGTTGCGTGTATGTCTAAGCATGTAGCCTCAAAAGAGAACACCCAGGAGAGTTTTCTCTCGAAAGAATATGTAAGAATACTACGTTATAAGGAAATACAGTGTTGCAGAGTAAAGACAAATAAGTACGTATTGGAAACACTTTAAGAGAAGAAATAACGTGTCGTACAAAATTAGCTTGTATCTCCTAAACAACACGTTGGAACTCGAAAAGATTTTGTGAGGCTCGTACGTCTACATGTGTAGCCTCAAAAGAGAACCCACAGGAGAACTTTCTTTCGTCAAAATATGTCAGAAAACCACGTTTTAAGGAAATCCCGCATCGTGCAAAATTATCTTGTTTTTCCTAAACAACACGTTGTAACACGAAAAGCTTTGGTGTTGCGTGTATGTCTAAGCGTGTAGCCTCTAAAGAGAACGCACAGGAGAGTTTTCTCTCGAAAGAACATGTAAGAATACAACATTATAGGAAAATACAGTTTTGCAGAGTAAAGACAAATACGTATGTATTGGAAACACTTTACGAGAAGAAATAATGCATCTTACAAAATTATCTTGTATCTCCTAAACAACACGTGGTAACTCGAAAGGATTTGTTGTGGTGTGTACGTCTAAACGTGTAGCCTCAAAAGAGAACCCACAGGAGAATTTTCTTTCGTCAAAATTTGTCAGAAAACCACGATTTAAGGAAATCCCCCAAGGTGCAATATTATCTTCTTTTTCATAAACAACACGTTGTAACTCGAAAAGCTTTGGTGTTGCCTGTATGTCTAAGTGTGTAGCCTCAAAAGGGAATGCCCAGGATAGTTTTCTCTAGTAAGAATATGTAAAAATACCACATTATAATGAAATACAGTATTGCAGAGTAAAGACAAATACGTACGTATTGGAATCACTTAATGAGAAGAATTAACGCATCGTACAAAATTAGCTTGTATCTCCTAAACAACACTTTGTAACTCGAAAAGATTTGATGTGGCATTTACGTCTAAACGTGTAGCCTCAAAAGAGAACCCACAGGAGAATTTTCTTTCGTTAAAATTTTTCAGAAAACCACGTATTAAGGAAATCCCGCATCGTGCGAAATCATCTTCTTTTTCCTAAACAACATGTTGTAACTCGAAAAGCTTTAGTGTTGCGTGTATGTCTAAGCGTGGAGCCTCAAAAGGGAAAGCACAGGAGAGTTTTCTTTCAAAAGAATAGGTAAGAATACCACGTTATAAGGAAATACAGTGTTGTAGAGTCAACAAAAATACATATGTATTGGAAACACTTTAGGAGAAGAAATAACACATCATACAAAATTAGCTTGTATCTCCTAAACAACACGTTATAACTCGAAAAGATTTGGTGTGACGTGTACGTCTAAACGTGTAGCCTCAAAAGAGAACCCACAGGAGAATTTTCTTTCATCAAAATTTGTCAAAAACCACGTTTTAAGAAAATCTCGCATCGTGCGAAATTATCTTGTTTTTCCAAACAACACGTTGTAAATCGAAAAGCTTTGGGGTTGCGTGTATGTCTAAGCGTGTAGCCTCAAAAGAGAACGCACAGAAAAGTTTTCTCTTGAAAGAATATGTAGGAATACCACGTTATAAGGAAATACGGTGTTGCAGAGTAAGGACAACTAAGTACGTATTGGAAACACTTTAAGAGAAGAAATAACGCATCGTACAAAATTAGCTTGTATCTCCTAAACAACACGTTGTAACTCGAAAAGATTTCGTGTGGCTCGTACCTCTACACGTGTAGCCTCAAAAGAGAACCCACAGGAGAACTTTTTTCGTCAAAATTTTTCAGAAAACCACGTTTTATGGAAATCTCGCATCGTGCGAAATTATCTTGTTTTTCCTAAACACACGTTGTAACTCGAAAAGCCTTGGTGTTGCGTGTATGTCTAAGCGTGTAGCCTCAAAAGAGAATGCACAGGAGAATTTTTCCTCGAAAGAATATGTAAGAATACCACGTTATAAGGAAATACAGTGTTGCAGAGAAAGACAAATACGTACGTTTTGGAAACACTTTACGAGAAGAAATAACACATCATACAAAATTAGCTTGTATCTCCTAAACAACACGTGGTAACTCGAAAGGATTTGGTGTGGCGTGCACGTCTATACGTTTAGCGTCAAAAGAGAACCCACAGGAGAATTTTCTTTTGTCAAAATTTGTCAGAAAACCACGTTTTAAGGAAATCCCACATCGTGCGAAATTATCCTTTTATTCATAAACAACACGTTGTAACTCAAAAAGCTTTGGTGTTGCCTGTATGTCTAAGTGTGTAGCCTCAAAAGGGAACAAACAGGTTAGTTTTCTCTTGAAAGAATATGTAAGAATACCACGTTATAAGGAAATACATTGTTGCAGAGTAAAGACAAATACTTACGTATTGGAAACACCTTACGAGAAGAATTAACGCATCATACAAAATTAGCTTGTATCTCCTAAACAACAGGTTGTAACTCGAAAAGATTTGGTGTGGCGTGTACGTCTAAACGTGTAGTCTCAAAAGAGAACCCACAGGAGAATTTTCTTTCGTCAAAATTTTTCAGAAAACTATGTTTTAATGAAATCCCACATCGTGCGATATCATCTTCTTTTTCCTAAACAACATGTTGTAACTCCAAAAGCTTTCGTGTTGCGTGTATGTGTAAGCATGGAGCCTCAAAAGAGAAGGCACAGGAGAGTTTTCTCTCGAAAGAATATGTAAGAATACCACGTTATTAGGAAATACAATTTTGTAGAGTAAAGACAAATAAGTATATATTGGGAACACTTTAGGAGAAGAAATAAAGCATCGAACAAAATTAGCTTGTATCTCCTAAACAACACGTGATAACTCGAAAAGTTTTGGTTTGGCGTGTACGTCTAAACGTGTAGCCTCAAAAGAGAACACAAAGGGGAATTTTCTTTCGTCAAAATTTGTCAGAAAACCACGTTTTAAGGAAATCCCGCATCCTCCGAAATTATCTTGTTTTTCCTAAACAACACGTTGTAACTCGAAAAGCTTTGGTGTTGCGTGTATTTCTAAGTGTGTAGCTTCAAAAGAGAATGAACAGGAGAGTTTTCTCTCGAAAGAACATGTAAGAATACAACGTTATAAGGAAATACAGTGTTGCAAAGTAAAGACAAAAAGTACATATTGGAAACACTTTACGAGAAGAAATTACGCATCATACAATATTAGATTGTATCTCCTAAACAACAAGTGGAAACTCGAAAACATTTGGTTTGGCGTGTACGTCTAAAAGTGAAGCCTCAAAAGAGAAACCACTGGAGAATTTTCTTTCTTCAAAATTTGTCAGAAAACCACGTTTTAACGAAATCCCACATCCTGCAAAATTATCTTGTTTTTCCTAAACAACAAGTTGTAACTCGAAAATCTTTGGTGTTGCGTGTATGTCTAAGTGTGTAGCCTCAAAAGGGAATGCACAGGAGAGTTTTTTCTCTCGAAAGAATATGTAAGAATACCACGTTATAAGGAAATACAGTGTCGCAGAGAAAAGACAAATACGTACATATTGGAAACACTTTAAGAGCAGAAATAAAGCATCGTACAAAATTGGCTTGTATCTCCTAAAAAACACGTTGTAACTCGAAAAGATTTCATGTGACATGTACGTCTAAACATGTAGCCTCAAAAGAGAACCGACAGTAGAATTTTCTTACATCAAAATTTGTCAGAAACCACGTTTTAACGAAATCTCGCATCGTGCGAAATTATCTAGTTTTTCCTAAACAGCACGTTGTAACTCGAAAATCTTCTGTGTTGCGTGTATGGCTAAGCGTGTAGACTCAAAGGAGAATGCACAGGAGAGTTTTCTCTCGAAAGAATATGTAAGAATACCACGTTATAAGGAAATACAGTGTTGCAGAGTAAAGACAAAAACGTATGTATTGGAAACACTTTACAAGAAGAAATAACGCATCATACTAAATTAGCTTGTATCTCCTAAACAACAGGTTGTAACTCGAAAGGATTTGGTGTGGCATGTACGTCTAAGCGTGTAGCCTCAAAAGAGAACCGACAGGAGAATTTTCTATCGTCAAAATATGTGAGAAAACCACGTTTTAAGGAAATCCCTCATCGTGCAAAATTATCTTCTTTTTCCTAAACAACAAGTTGTAACTCGAAAAGTTTTGGTGTTGCGTGTATGTCTAAGTGCGTAGCCTCAAAAGAGAACGCAAAGGAGAGTTTTTTCTCGATAGAATTTGTAAGAATACCACGTTATAAGGAAATACAGTGTTGCAGAGTAAAGACAAATACGTACGTATTGGAAACACTTTACGAGAAGAAATAACGCATAGTACAAAATTAGCTTGTATCTCCTAAACAACACGTTGTAACTCGAAAAGATTTGATGTGGCGTGTACGTCTAAACGTGTAGCCTCAAAAGAGAACCCACAGGAGAATTTTCTTTGGTCAAATTTGTCAGAAAACCACGTATTAAGGAAATCCTGCATCGTGCGAAATTATCTTGTTTTTCCTAAACAACACGTTGTAACTCGAAAAGCTTTGGTGTTGCGTGTATGTCTCAGTGTATAGCCTCAAAAGAGAACACACAGGAGAGTTTTCTCTCGAAAGAATATGTAAGAATACCACGTTATAAGGAAATACAGTGTTGCAGAGTAAAGACAAATACGTACGTATTGGAAACCCTTAAACTTTAAGAGATGAAATAAAGCATTGTACAAAATTAGCTCGTATCTCCTAAACAACACGTTGTAACTTGAAATGATTTGGTGTGGAGTGTACGTCTAAACGTGTAGCCTCAAAAGAGAACCCATAGGAGAATTTTCTTTCATCAAAATTTTCAGAAAACCACGTTTTAAGGAAATCCTGCATCGTGCAAAATTATCGTGAGAGAGTATCTTGTTTTTCCAAAACAACACGTTGTAATTCGAAAAGCTTTGGTGTTGCGTGTATGTCTAAGCATGTAGCCTCAAAAGAGAACGCACAGGAGAGTTTTCTCTCGAAAGAATATGTAAGAATACCACGTTATAAGGAAATACAGTGTTGCAGAGTAAAGACAAATACGTATTTATTGGAAACACTTTATGAGAAGAAATAACGCATTGTAAAAACTTAGTTTGTATCTCCTAAACAACACGTTGGAACTCGAAAACATTTGCTGTGGCGTGTACGTCTAAATGTGTAGCCTCAAAAGAAAACCCACAGGAGAATTTTCTTTGGTAAAAATTTGTCAGAAAACCACGTATTAAGGAAAACCCGCATCGTGCGAAATTATCTTGTTTTTCCTAAACAACGCGTTGTAACTCGAAAAGCTTTGGTGTTGCGTGTATGTCTAAGCATGTAGCCTCAAAAGAGAACACACAGAAGAGTTTTATCTCGAAAGAATATGTAAGAATACCACGTTATAAGGAAGTACAATGTTCCAGAATAAAGACAAATACTTACATATTGGAAACCCTTAAAATTAGCAAGATGAAATAAAGCATCATACAAAATTAGCTTGTATCTCCTAAACAACACGTTGTAACTCGAAAACATTTGGTGTGGCGTGTACGTCTAAACGTGTAGCCTCAAAAGAGAACCACAGGACAATTTTCTTTCGTCAAAATTTGTCAGAAAACCACGTTTTAAGGAAATCCCGCATCGTGAGAAGTTATCTTGTTCTTCCTAAACAACACGTTGTAATTCGAAAAGCTTTGGTGTTGCGTGTATGTCTAAGCGTGTAGCCTCAAAAGAGAACGCACAGGAGAGTTTTCTCTCGAAAGAATATGTAAGAATACCACGTTATAAAGAAATACAGTGTTGAAGAGTAAAGACAAACACATACGTATTGGAAACAATTTACAAGAAGTAATAATGCATCGTACAAAATTAGCTTGTGTCTCCTAAACAACACGTTGTAACTCGAAAAGATTTGGTGTGGCATTTACAACTAATCATGTAGCCTCAAAAGAGAACCCACAGGAGAATTTTCTTTCGTCAAAATTTTTCAGAAAACCACGTTTTAAGGAAATCCGCATCGTGAGAAATTATCTTGTTTTTCCTAAACAACAGGTTGTAATTCGAAAAGCTTTGGTGTTGCGTGTATGTCTAAGCATGTAGCCTCAAAAGAGAACGCACAGGAGAGTTTTCTCTCGAAAGAATATGCAAAAATACCACGTTATAAGGAAATACAGTGTTGCAGAGTAAAGGCAAATATGTATGTATTGGAAAAATTTAAACTTTATGAGAAGAAATAACGCATCTTCAAAAATTAGCTTGTATCTCCTAAACAACACGTTGTAACTCGAAAAGATTTGGTGTGGCGTGTACATCTAAACGTGTAGCCTCAAAAGAGAACCCACAGGAGTATTTTCATTCGTCAAAATTGTCAGAAAACCACGTTTTAAGGAAATCCCGCATCGTGCTAAATTATCTTGTTTTTCCTAAACAACAAAATGTAATTCGAAAAGTTTTGGTGTTGCGTGCATGTTTAATCGTGTAGCCTCCAAAAGAGAACGCACAGGAGAGTTTTCTCTCGAAAGAATATGTAAGAATACCACGTTGTAAGGAAATACAGTGTTGCAGAGTAAAGACAGATAAGTATGTATTGGAAACCCACAAACTTTATGAGATGAAATAAAGCAACGTACAATATTAGCTTGTATCTCCTAAACAACACGTTGTAACTCGAAGAGATTTGGTGTGGCCTGTACGTCTAAACGTGTAGCCTCAAAAGAGAACCCACAGGACAATTTTCTTTTGTCAAAATTTTTCAGAAAACCACGTTTTAAGGAAATACCGCATCGTGAGAAATTATCTTGTTCTTCCTAAACAACACGTTTTAACTCGAAAAGCTTTGGTGTTGGGTGTATGTCTAAGCATGTAGCCCCAAAAGAGAACGCACAGGAGAGTTTTCTCTCAAAAGAATATGTAAGAATACCACGTTATAAGGAAATGCAGTGTGGCAGAGTAAAGACAAATACGTACGTATTGGAAGCGCTTTATGAGAGAAATAACACATCTTGCAAAATTAGCTTGTATGTCCTAAACAAGACGTTGTAACTCGAAAAGATTTGGTGTGGTGTCTACGTCTAAACGTGTAGCCTCAAAAGAGAACCCATAGGATAGTTTTCTTTCGTCAAAATTTGTCAGAAAACCACGTTTTAAGGAAATCCCACATCGTGAGGAATTATCTTGTTTTTCCTAAACAACACGTTGTAACTAGAAAAGCTTTGGTGTTGCGTATATGTCTAAGTGTGTAGCCTCAAAAGAGAATGCACAGGAGAGTTTTCTCTCGAAAGAATATGTAAGAATACCATGTTATAAGGAAATATATTGCTGCAGAGTAAAGACAAATACGAAAGTATTGGAAACACATTATGAGAAGAAATAACGCATGGCAAAAAATTAGCTTGTATCTCCGAAACAACACGTGGTAACTCAAAAAGATTTGGTGTGGCGTGTACGTCTAAATGGGTAGCCTCAAAAGAGAACCCACAGGAGAATTTTCTTACTTCAAAATTTGTCAGAAAACCACATTTTAAGGAAATCCCGCATCATGCGAAATTATCTTGTTTTTCCTAATCAACACGTTGTAACACGAAAAGCTTTGGTGTTGCGTGTATGTCTAAGCGTGTAGCCTCCAAAGAGAATGCACAGGATAGTTTTCTCTCAAAAGAATATGTAAGAATACCACGTTATAAGGAAATACAGTGTTGCAGAGTATTGACAAATATGTACTTATTGGAAAAAACTTTAGGAGAAGAAATAACGCATCATGCAAAATTAGCTTTTATCTCCTAAACAACACACTGTAACTCGAAAAGATTTGGTGTGGCGTGTACGTCTAAACGTGTAGCCTCAAAAGAGAACCCACAGGAGAGATTTCTTTCGTCAAATTTTGTCAGAAAACCACGTTTTAAGGAAATATTGCATCGTGCGAAATTATCTTGTTTTTCCTAAACAACATGTTGTAACTCGAAAAGCTTTGGTGTTGCGTGTATGTCTAAGCGTGTAGCCTCAAAAGAGAATGCACAGGAGAGTTTTCTCCCGAAAGAATATGTAGGAATACCACGTTATAAGGAAATACAGTGTTGCAGAGTAAAGACAATACATACATTGGAAACACTTAAACTTGACGAGAAGAAATAACACATAGTACAAAATTAGCTTGTATATCCTAAACAACACTTTGTAACTCGAAAAGATTTGGTGTGGCGTGTATGTCTAAACGTGTAGCCTCTAAAGAGAACCCACAGGAGAATTTTCTTTAGTCAAAATTTGTCAGAAAACCACGTTTTAAGGAAATCCCGCATCGTGCGAAATTATCTTGTTTTTCCTAAACAACACGTTGTAACTAGAAAAGCATTGGTGCTGCGTGTATGTCTGAGCATGTAGCCTCAAAAGAGAATGCACAGGAGAGTTTTCTCTCGAAAGAATATGTAAGAATACCACGTTATAAGGAAATACAGTGTTGCAGAGTAAAGACAAATACGTATGTATTGGAAGCCCATAAACTTACGAGATGAAATAAAGCATCGTACAAAATTAGCTTGTATCTCCTAAACAACACGTTGTAACTTGAAAAGATTTGGTGTGGCGTGTACGTCTAAACGTGTAGCCTCAAAAGAGAACCCACAGGACAATTTTCTTTCATCAAAATTCGTCAGAAAACCACGTTTTAAGAAAATCCCGCATCGTGAGAAATTATCTTGTTCTTCCTAAACAATACGCTTTAAGTCGAAAAGCTTTGGTGTTGGGTGTATGTCTAAGTGTGTAGCCCCAAAAGAGAACACACAGGAGAGTTTTCTCTCGAAAGAATATGTAAGAATACCACGTTATAAGGAAATACAGTGTGGCAGAGTAAAGACAAATACGTACGTATTGGAAGCACTTTATGATAGAAATAACGCATCTTGCAAAATTAGCTTGTATGTCCTAAACAACACGTTGTAATTCGAAAAGATTTGGTGTGGCGTGTACATCTAAATGTGTAGCCTCAAAAGAGCACCCAAAGGACAATTTTAAGAGAACCCAAAGGAGAATTTTCTTTCGTCAAAATTTTTCAGAAAATCACGTTTTAAGGAAATCCACATCATGCGAAATTATCTTGTTTTTCCTAAACAGCATGTTGTAACTCGAAAAGCTTTCATGTTGCGTGTATGTCCAAGTGTGTAGCCTCAAAACAGAAGGCACAGGAGAGTTTTCTCTCGAAAGAATATGTAAGAATACTACGTTATAAGGAAATACAATTTTGCAGAGTAAAGACATATACGTACGTATTGGAAACACTTTACGAGAAGAAATAATTCATGGTACAAGATTAGCTTGTATCTCGAAAACTACACGTTTTAACTCGAAAAGAATTGGTGTGGCGTGAACGTCTAAACGTGTAGCCTCAAAAGAGAACCGAAAGGAGAATTTTCTTTCGTCAAAATTTTTCAGAAAATCACGTTTTAAGGAAATCCCGCATCGTGCGAAATTATCTTGTTTTTCCTAAACAACACGTTGTAAGTCGAAAAGCTTTCATGTTGCCTGTATGTCTAAGTTTGTAGCCTCAAAAGAGAAGGCACAGGACAGTTTTCTCTCGAAAGAATATGTAAGAATACCATGTTATAACGAAATACAGTTTTGCAGAGTAAAGACAAATACGTACTTATTGGAAACACTTTACTAGAAGAAATAACGCATCGTACAAAATTAGCTTGTATCTCCAAAACTACACGTTGTAACTCGAAAAGAATTGTTGTGGCGTGTACGTCTTAACGTGTAGCATCAAAAGAGAACCCAAAGGAGAATTTTCTTTTGTCAAAATTTTTCAGAAAATCACGTTTTAAGGAAATCCCGCATCGTGCGAAATTATCTTGTTTTTCCTAAACAACACGTTGTAACTCGAAAAGCTTTCGTGTTGCGTGTATGTCTAAGTGTGTAGCCTCAAAAGAGAAGGCACAGGAGAGTTTTCTCTCGAAAGAATATGTAAGAATACCACGTTATAAGGAAATACAGTGTTGCAGAGTAAAGGCAGCTAATTTTGTTCGATGCCTTATTTCTTCTCATAAAGTGTTTCCAATATGTACTTATGTACTCTCCTGTGCGTTCTCTTTTGAGGCTACAAGCTTAGACATACACGCAACACCAAAGCTTTTCAAGTTACAACGTGGTGTTTAGGAAAAATAAGATAATTTCGCACGATGTGAGATTTCCTTAAAACGTGGTTTCTGACAAATTTTGATGAAAGAAAATTATCCTGTGGGTTCTCTCTTTAGGCTACACGTTTAGACATTCACGTCACACCAAATCATTTCGATTTACAACGTGCTGTTTGGTGATACAAGTTAATTTTGTACGATGCGTTATTTCTTCTCGTAAAGTGTTTCCAATATGTACTTATTTGTTTTAATCTGCAAAATTGTATTTCCTTATAACGTGGTATTCTTACATATTCTTTCGACAGAAAACTCTCCTGTGCCTTCTCTTTTCAGGCTCCACGCTTACACATACACGCAACACCAAAGCTTTTCGAGTAACAACATGTTGTTTAGGAGAAAGGAGATGATTTCGCACGATGCGGGATTTCCTTAAGACGTGGTTTTCTGAAAAATTTTGACGAAAGAAAATTCTCCTGTTGGTTCTCTTTTGAGGCTACATATTTTGACGTACACGCCACACCAAATCTTTTCAAGTTACAACGTGTTGTTTAGGAGATACAAGCTAATTTTTTCCAATGCGTTAATTCTTCTCGTAAAGTGTTTCCAATAAGTATGTATTTGTCTTTACACTGCAACATTGTATTTCCTTATAACGTGGTATTCTTACATATTGTTTGGAGAGAAAACTATTCTGTGCGTTCCCTTTTGAGGCTACACACTTAGACATACAGGCAACACCAAAGCTTTTCGAGTTACAACGTGTTGTTTAGGAAAAAGAAGATAATTTCGCACAATGCAGGATTACCTTAAAACGTGGTTTTCTGACAAATTTTGACGAGAGAAAATTCTCCTGTGGGTTCTCTTTTGAGGCTACACGTTTAGAAGTACACGCCACACCAAATCCTTTCGAGTTACCACGTGTTGTTTAGGAGATACAAGCTAATTTTTTACGATGCGCTATTTCTTCTCGTAAAGTGTTTCCAATACGTACGTATTTGTCTTTACTCTCCAACACTGTATTTCCTTATAACGTTGTATTCTTACATGTTCTTTCGAGAGAAAACTCTCCTGTGCGTTCTCTTTAGAGGTTACAAGCTCAGACATACACGCAACACCAAAGCTTTTTGAGTTACAACGTGTTGTTTAGGAAAAACAAGATACTTTTGCACGATGAGAGATTTCCCTAAAACGTGTTTTTTGGACAAATTTTGACGAAAGAAAGTTCTCCTGTGGGTTCTCTTTTGAGGTTACACATGTATACGTACGAGCCACACCAAATCCTTTCGAGTTACAAGGAGTTGTTTAGGAGATACAAGCTAATTTTGTACCATGCATTAATTCTTCTCATAAAGTATTTATAATACGTACCTATTTATCATTACTCTGCAACACTGTATTTACTTATAACGTGGTATTCTTACATATTCTTTCGAGAGAAAACTCTCCTCTGTGTTCTCTTTTGAGGCTACACGCTTAGACCTACACACAACACCAAAGCTTTTCGAGATACAACGTGTTGTTTAGGAAAAACAAGATAATTTCGCACGATGCGGGATTTCCTTAAAACGTGGTTTTCTGACAAATTTTGACGAAACAAAATTCTCCTGTGGGTTCTCTTTGGAGGCTACACGTTTAGATGTAAACAGCACACCAAATCAGTTCGAGTTACAACGTGTTGATTAGGAGATACAAGCTAATTTTGTACGATGCGTTATTTCTTCTCGTAAAGTGTTTCCAATATGTACGTATTTGTCTTTACTCTTCAACACTGTATTTCCTTATAACGTGGTATTCTTACATATTCTTTCGAGAGAAAACTCTCCTGTGCCTTCTCTTTTGAGGCTACACCCTTAGACATACACGCAAACCAAAGATTTTCGAGTTACAATGTGTTGTTTAGGAAAAACAAGATAATTTCGAACGATGCGGGATTTCCATAAAATGTGGTTTTCTGAAAAATTTTAACGAAAGAAAATTCTCCTGTGGGTTCTCTTTTGAGGCTACACATTTAGACGTACAGGCCACACCAAATCCTTTCGAGTTACAACGTGTTGTTTAGGAGATACAAGCTAATTTTGAACAATGCGTTATTTGTTCTCGTAAAGTGTTTCCAATACATACGTATTTGTCTTTACTCTGCAACTCTGTATTTCCTTATAACGTGGCATTTTAACATATTCTTTCGAGAGAAAACTCTCCTGTGCATTCTCTTTTGAGGCTATAGGCTTAGACATACACGCAACACCAAAGCTTTTCGAGTTATAACGTGTTGTTTATGAAAAACTAGATAATTTCGTACGATGAGGGATTTCCATAAAACGTGGTTTTCTGACAAATTTTGACAAGAGAAAATTATCCCGTGGGTTCTCTTTTGAGGCCACACGTTTAGATGTACACGCCACACCAAATCATTTCGAGTTACAACGTGTTGTTTAGGAGATACAAGCTAATTTTGCACAAAGAGTTATTTCTTCTCGTAAAGTATTTCCAATACCTACGTATTTGTCTTTACTCTGCAACACTGTATTTCCTTATAACGTGGTATTCTTACATATTCTTTTGAGAGAAAACTCTCCTGTGTGTTCTCTTTTGAGGCTACACGCTGAGACATACACGCAACACCAAAGCTTTTCGAGTTACAACGTGTTGTTTAAGAAAAACAAGATAATTTCGCACGATGCAGGATTTCCTTAATACGTGGTTTTCTGACAAATTTGACCAAAAAAAATTCTCCTGTGGGTTCTCTTTTTGAGGCTACACGTTTAGACGTACATGCCACACCAAATCTTTTCGAGTTACAATGTGTTTTTTAGGAGATACAAGCTACTTTTGTATGATGCGTTATTTCTTCTCGTAAAGTGTTTCCAATACGTACGTATTTGTCTTTATTCTGCAACACTGTATTTCCTTATAACCTGGTATTCTTACATATTCTTTCGAGTGAAAACTCTCCTGTGTGTTCTCTTTTGAGGCTACACACTGAGACATACATGCAACACCAAAGCTTTTCGAGTTACAACGTGTTGTTTTGGAAAAACAAGATAATTTCGCAGGATGCGGGATTTCTTTAAAACGTGGTTTTCTGACAAATTTTGACGAAAGAAAATTCTCCAGTGGGTTCTCTTTTGAGGCTAAACTTTTAGACGTACACGCCAAACCAAATATTTTCGAGTTTCCACTTGTTGTTTAGGAGATACAAGCTAATATTGTATGATGCTTAATTTCTTCTCGTAAAGTGTTTCCAATATGTACGTATTTGTCTTTACTCTGCAACACTGTATTTCCTTATAACGTTGAATTCTTACATGTTCTATCGAGAGAAAACTCTCCTGTGCATTCTCTTTTGAGGCTACACGCTTAGACAAACACGCAACACCAAAGCTTTTCGAGTTACCACGTGTTGTTTAGGAAAAACAAGATAATTTCGCAAGATGCGGTATTTCCTTAAAACGTGGTTTTCTGACAAATTTTGACGAAAGAAAATTCTCCTTTTTGTTCTCCTTTGAGGCTACACGTTTAGACATACACGTCAAACCAAATCTTTTCGAGTTACCACGTGTTGTTTAGGAGATATAAGCTAATTTTGTTCGATGCGTTATTTCTTCTTGTAAAGTGTTCCCAATATATACTTATTTGCATTTACTCTGCAAAATTGTATTTCCTAATAACGTGGTATTCTTACATATTCTTTCGAGAGAAAACTCTCCTGTGCCTTCTCTTTTGAGGCTCCACGCTTACACATACACGCAACACTAAAGCTTTTCGAGTTACAACATGTTGTTTAGGAAAAAGAAGATGATTTCACACGATGCGGGGTTTCCTTAAGACGTGGTTTTCTGAAAAATTTTGACGAAAGAAAATTCTCCTGTGGGTTCTCTTTTGAGGCTACACATTTAGTCGTACATGCCACACCAAATGTTTTCGAGTTACAACCTGTTGTTTAGGAGATACAAGCTAATTTTGTACGATGAGTTAATTCTTCTCGTAAGGTGTTTCCAATACGTAAGTATTTGTCTTTACTCTGAAACACTGTATTTCCTTATAACGTGGTATTCTTATATATTCTTTCGAGAGAAAACTATCCTGTGCGTTCCCTTTTGAGGCTACACACTTAGACATACAGGCAACACCAAAGCTTTTCGAGTTACAACATGTTGTTTATGAATAAAAAGATAATTTCGCACGATGCGGGATTTCCTTAAAACGTGGTTTTCTGACAAATTTTGACAAAAGAAAATTCTCCTGTGGGTTATCTTTTGAGGCTACACGTTTAGACGTACACGTCACACCAAATCTTTTCGAGTTACCACGTGTTGTTTAGGAGATACAAGTTAATTTTGTACGATGCGTTATTTCTTCTTGTAAAGTTTTTCCAATACGTAAATATTTGTCTTTACTCTGCAACACTGTATTTCCTAATAACGTGGTATTCTTATATATTCTTTCGAGAAAAAAACTCTCCTTTGCATTCTCTTTTGAGGCTACACGCTTAGACATACACGCAACACCAAAGATTTTTGCGTTACCACGTGTTGCTTAGGAAAAACAAGATAATTTCGCACGATTCAGGATTTCCGTAAAACGTGGTTTTCTGACAAATTTGGATGAACGAAAATTCTCCTGTGGGTTCTCGTTTGAGGCTACACTTTTAGACGTACACACCACACCAAATCTTTTCGAGTTATAACGTGATGTTTAGGAGATACATACTAATTTTGTACGATGCTTTATTTCTTCTCGTAAAGTTTAAGTGTTTCCAATAAGTACGTATTTGTCTTTACTCTGCAACACTGTATTTCCTTATAACGTGGTATTCTTACATATTCTTTCGAGAGAAAACTCTCCTGTGCGTTCTCTTTTGAGGCTACATGCTTTGACATACACGCAACACCAAAGCTTTTCGAGTTACAATGTGTTGTTTAGGAAAAACAAGATAATTTCGCACGATGCGGGATTTCCTTAAAACGTGGTTTTCTGACAAATTTTGACGAAAGAAAATACTCCTGTGGGTTCTCTTTTGAGGCTACACATTTAGACGTACACACCACATCAAATCTTTTCGAGTTACAACGTGTTGTTTAGGAGATAGAAGCTAATTTTTTTACGAAGCGTTATTTCTTCTCATAAAGTTTAAGTGTTTCCATTACGTACATATTTGCCTTTACTCTGCAACACTGTATTTCCTTATAACGTGGTATTCTTGCATATTCTTTCGATAGAAAACTCTCCTGTGCATTCTCCTTTGAGGCTACGTGCTTAGATATACACGCAACACCAAAGCTTTTCGAGTTACAACGTGTTATTTAGGAAAAACAACATAATTTCGCACGATGCGGGATTTCCTTAAAACGTGGTTTTCTGACAAATTTTGAAGAAATAAAACTCTCCTGTGGGTACTCTTTTGAGGCTACACGTTTAGACGTACATGCCACACCAAATCTTTTCGAGTTCCAACGTGTTGTTTAGGACATACAAGCTAATTTTGCAAGATGCGTTATTTCTCTCATAAAGTGTTTCCAATACGTATGTATTAGTCTTTACTCTGCAACACTGTATTTCCTTATAATGTGGTATCCTTACATATTCTTTCGAGAGAAAACTCTACTGTGCGTTCTCTTTTGAGGCTACACGCTTAGACATACACGCAACACCAAAGCTTTTCGAGTTACAACGTGTTGTTTAGGAAAAACAAGATAATTTAGCACGAAGCGGGATTTCCTTAAAACGTGGTTTTCTGACAAATTTTGACGAAAGAAAATTCTCCTGTGGGTTCTCCTTTGAGGCTAACCGTTTAGACATACACGCCACACCAAATCTTTTTGAGTTATATCGTTTTGTTTAGGAGATACAAGCTAATTTTTTACCATGCATTATTTCTTCTCGTAAAGTGTTTCCCTTACTTACGTATTTGTCTTTACTCTGAAGCACTGTATTTCCTTATAACGTGGTATTCTTACATATTCTTTCGAGAGAAACCTCTCCTGTGCGTTCTCTTTTGAGGCTACACGCTTAGACATACATGCAACTCCAAAGCTCTTCGAGTTACATTGTGTTGTTTATGTAAAACAAGATAATTTCGCACGATGCAGAATGTCCTTAAAACGTGGTTTTCTGAAAAATTTTGACGAAAGAAAATTCTACTGAGGGTTCTCTTTTGAGGCTACACGTTTTGACATACACGGAACACCAAATGTTTTCAAGTTACAACGTGTTGTTTAGGACATACAAACTATTTTTGTATGATGCGTTATTTCTCTCATAAAGTGTTTCCAATACATATGTATTTGTCTTTACTTTGCAACCCTGTATTTCTGTATAACGTGATATTCTTACATATTCTTTCGAGAGAAAACTCTCCTGTGCATTCTCCTTTGAGGCTATACGCTTAGATATACACGCAACACCTAAGCTTTTTGAGTTAAAACGTGTTGTTTAGGAAGAACAAGATAATTTCTCACGATGCGGGATTTCCTTAAAACGTGGTTTTCTGACAAATTTTGACGAAAGAAAATTGTCCTGTGGGTTCTCTTTTGAGGCTCCTCGTTTAGAGGTACAGGCCACACTAAATCCTCTCGAGTAACAACGTGTTGTTTATGAGTCACAAGCTAATTTTGTACGATGCTTTATTTCATCTCGTAAAGTTTAAGGGTTTCCAATATGTACGTTTTTGTCTTTACTCAGCAACACTGTACTTCTTTTAAAGTGGTATTCTTACGTATTCTTTCGAGAGAAAACTCTCCTGTGTGTTCTCTTTTGAGGCTACACGCTTAGACATACACGCAACACCAAATCTTTTCAAGTTACAACGTGTTGTTTAGGAAAAACAAGATAATTTCGCACGATACGATATTTCCTTAAAACGTGGATTCTGACAAATTTTGATGAAAGAAAATTCTCCTGTGGGTTCGCTTTTGAGGCTACACGTTTAGACGTACATGCCACAAGAAATATTTTCGAGTTACAACATGTTGTTTAGGAGATATGAGCTCATTTTGTACGGTGCTTTATTTCATCCCATAAAGTTTAAGGGTTTCCAATACGTACGTATTTGTCTTTACTCTGCAACACTGTATTTCCTTATAACGTGGTATTCTTACATATTCTTTTGAGAGAAAACTCTCCTGTGTGTTCTCTTTTGAGGCTACACGCTGAGACATACACGCAACACCAAAGCTTTTCGAGTTACAGCGTGTTGTTTAGGAAAAACAAGATAATTTCGCACGATGCAGGATTTCCTTAATACGTGGTTTTCTGACAAATTTGACCAAAGAAAATTCTCCTGTGGGTTCTCTTTTTGAGGCTACACGTTTAGACATACACGCCACACCAAATCTTTTCGAGTTACAACGTGTTTTTTAGGAGATACAAGCTACTTTTGTATGATGCGTTATTTCTTCTCGTAAAGTGTTTCCAACACGTACGTATTTGTCTTTATTCTGCAACACTGTATTTCCTTATAACTTGGTATTCTTACATATTCTTTCGAGTGAAAACTCTCCTGTGTGTTCTCTTTTGAGGCTACACACTGAGACATACACACAACACCAAAGCTTTTCGAGTTACAACGTGTTGTTTTGGAAAAACAAGATAATTTCGCAGGATGCGGGATTTCTTTAAAACGTGGTTTTCTGACAAATTTTGACAAAAGAAAATTCTCCTTTTTGTTCTCCTTTGAGGCTACACGTTTAGATATACACGTCAAACCAAATCTTTTCGAGTTGCCACGTGTTGTTTAGGAGATATAAGCTAATTTTGTTCGATGCGTTATTTCTTCTTGTTAAGTGTTCCCAATATATACTTATTTGCATTTACTCTGCAAAATTGCATTTCCTAATAACGTGGTATTCTTACATATTCTTTCGAGAGAAAACTCTCCTGTGCCTTCTCTTTTGAGGCTCCACGCTTACACATACACGCAACACTAAAGCTTTTCGAGTTACAACATGTTGTTTAGGAAAAAGTAGATGATTTCACACGATGCGGGATTTCCTTAAGACGTGGTTTTCTGAAAAATTTTGACGAAAGAAAATTCTCCTGTGGGTTCTCTTTTGAGGCTACACATTTAGTCGTACATGCAACACCAAATGTTTTCGAGTTACAACGTGTTTTTAGGAGATACAAGCTAATTTTGTACGATGAGTTAATTCTTCTTGTAAGGTGTTTCCAATACGTAAGTATTTGTCTTTACTCTGAAACACTGTATTTCCTTATAATGTGGTATTCTTATATATTCTTTCGAGAGAAAACGATCCTGTGCGTTCCCTTTTGAGGCTACACACTTAGACATACAGGCAACACCAAAGCTTTTCGAGTTACAACATGTTGTTTATGAATAAAAAGATAATTTCGCACGATGCGGGATTTCCTTAAAACGTGGTTTTCTGACAAATTTTGACAAAAGAAAATTCTCCTGTGGGTTATCTTTTGAGGCTACACGTTTAGACGTACACGTCACACCAAATCTTTTCGAGTTACCACGTGTTGTTTAGGAGATACAAGCTAATTTTGTACGATGCGTTATTTCTTCTTGTAAAGTTTTTCCAATACGTAAATATTTGTCTTTACTCTGCAACACTGTATTTCCTAATAACGTGGTATTCTTATATATTCTTTCGAGAAAAAACTCTCCTTTGCATTCTCTTTTGAGGCTACACGCTTAGACATACATGCAACACCAAAGGTTTTCGCGTTACAACGTGTTGCTTAGGAAAAACAAGATAATTTCGCACGATTCAGGATTTCCGTAAAACGTGGTTTTCTGACAAATTTTGATGAACGAAAATTCTCCTGTGGGTTCTCGTTTGAGGCTACACTTTTAGACGTACACACCACACCAAATCTTTTCGAGTTATAACGTGATGTTTAGGAGATACATACTAATTTTGTACGATGCCTTATTTCTTCTCGTAAAGTTTAAGTGTTTCCAATAAGTACGTATTTGTCTTTACTCTGCAACACTGTATTTCCTTATAACGTGGTATTCTTACATATTCTTTCGAGAGAAAACTCTCCTGTGCGTTCTCTTTTGAGGCTACATGCTTTGACATACACGCAACACCAAAGCTTTTCGAGTTACAATGTGTTGTTTAGGAAAAACAAGATAATTTAGCACGATGCGGGATTTCCTTAAAACGTGGTTTTCTGACAAATTTTGACGAAAGAAAATACTCCTGTGGGTTCTCTTTTGAGGCTACACATTTAGACGTACACACCACATCAAATCATTTCGAGTTACAACGTGTTGTTTAGGAGATACAAGCTAATATTTTTACGAAGCGTTATTTCTTCTCATAAAGTTTAAGTGTTTCCATTACGTACATATTTGCCTTTACTCTGCAACACTCTATTTCCTTATAACGTGGTATTCTTGCATATTCTTTCGATAGAAAACTCTCCTGTGCATTCTCCTTTGAGGCTACGTGCTTAGATATACACGCAACACCAAAGCTTTTCGAGTTACAACGTGTTATTTAGGAAAAACAACATAATTTCGCACGATGCGGGATTTCCTTAAAACGTGGTTTTCTGACAAATTTTGAAGAAATAAAACTCTCCTGTGGGTACTCTTTTGAGGCTACACGTTTAGACGTACATGCCACACCAAATCTTTTCGAGTTCCAACGTGTAGTTTAGGACATACAAGCTAATTTTGCAAGATGTGTTATTTCTCTCATAAAGTGTTTCCAATACGTATGTATTAGTCTTTACTCTGCAACACTGTATTTCCTTATAATGTGGTATCCTTACATATTCTTTCGAGAGAAAACTCTACTGTGCGTTCTCTTTTGAGGCTACACGCTTAGACATACACGCAACACCAAAGCTTTTCGAGTTACAACGTGTTGTTTAGGAAAAACAAGATAATTTAGCACGAAGCGGGATTTCCTTAAAACGTGGTTTTCTGACAAATTTTGACGAAAGAAAATTCTCCTGTGGGTTCTCCTTTGAGGCTAACCGTTTAGACATACACGCCACACCAAATCTTTTTGAGTTATATCGTTTTGTTTAGGAGATACAAGCTAATTTTTTACCATGCATTATTTCTTCTCGTAAAGTGTTTCCCTTACTTACGTATTTGTCTTTACTCTGAAGCACTGTATTTCCTTATAACGTGGTATTCTTACATATTCTTTCGAGAGAAACCTCTCCTGTGCGTTCTCTTTTGAGGCTACACGCTTAGACATACATGCAACTCCAAAGCTCTTCGAGTTACAATGTGTTGTTTATGTAAAACAAGATAATTTCGCACGATGCAGGATGTCCTTAAAACGTGGTTTTCTGAAAAATTTTGACGAACGAAAATTCTACTGGGGGTTCTCTTTTGAGGCTACACGTTTAGACATACACGGAACACCAAATGTTTTCAAGTTACAATGTGTTGTTTAGGACATACAAACTATTTTTGTATGATGCGTTATTTCTCTCATAAAGTGTTTCCAATACATATGTATTTGTCTTTACTTTGCAACCCTGTATTTCTGTATAACGTGATATTCTTACATATTCTTTCGAGAGAAAACTCTCCTGTGCATTCTCCTTTGAGGCTATACGCTTAGATATACACGCAACACCTAAGCTTTTTGAGTTAAAACGTGTTGTTTAGGAAGAACAAGATAATTTCTCACGATGCGGGATTTCCTTAAAACGTGGTTTTCTGACAAATTTTGACGAAAGAAAATTGTCCTGTGGGTTCTCTTTTGAGGCTCCTCGTTTAGACGTACAGGCCACACTAAATCCTCTCGAGTAACAACGTGTGGTTTATGAGTCACAAGCTAATTTTGTACGATGCTTTATTTCATCTTGTAAAGTTTAAGGGTTTCCAAAATGTACGTTTTTGTCTTTACTCAGCAACACTGTACTTCCTTTAAAGTGGTATTCTTATGTATTCTTTCGAGAGAAAACTCTCCTGTGTGTTCTCTTTTGAGGCTACACGCTTAGACATACACGCAACACCAAAGCTTTTCAAGTTACAACGTGTTGTTTAGGAAAAACAAGATAATATCGCACGATACGATATTTCCTTAAAACGTGGTTTCTGACAAATTTTGATGAAAGAAAATTCTCCTGTGGGTTCCCTTTTGAGGCTACACGTTTAGACGTACATGCCACGCCAAATCTTTTCGAGTTACAACATGTTGTTTAGGAGATACGAGCTCATTTTGTACGATGCTTTATTTCATCCCATAAAGTTTAAGGGTTTCCAATACGTACGAATTTGTCTTTACTCTGCAACACTGTATTTCCTTATAACGTGGTATTCTTACATATTCTTTTGAGGGAAAACTCTCCTGTGTGTTCTCTTTTGAGGCTACACGCTGAGACATACTCGCAACACCAAAGCTTTTCGAGTTACAACGTGTTGTTTAGGAAAAACAAGATAATTTCGCACGATGCAGGATTTCCTTAATACGTGGTTTTCTGACAAATTTGACCAAAGAAAATTCTCCTGTGGGTTCTCTTTTTGAGGCTACACGTTTAGACGTACACGCCACATCAAATCTTTTCGAGTTACAACGTGTTTTTTAGGAGATACAAGCTACTTTTGTATGATGCATTATTTCTTCTCGTAAAGTGTTTCCAATACGTACGTATTTGTCTTTATTCTGCAACACTGTATTTCCTTATAACCTGGTATTCTTACATATTCTTTCGAGTGAAAACTCTCCTGTGTGTTCTCTTTTGAGGCTACACACTGAGACATACACGCAACACCAAAGCTTTTCGAGTTACAACGTGTTGTTTTGGAAAAACAAGATAATTTCGCAGGATGCGGGATTTCTTTAAAATGTGGTTTTCTGACAAATTTTGACGAAAGAAAATTCTCCAGTGGGTCCTCTTTTGAGGCTACACTTTTAGACGTACATGCCAAACCAAATATTTTCGAGTTTCCACTTGTTGTTTAGGAGATACAAGCTAATATTGTATGATGCTTAATTTCTTCTCGTAAAGTGTTTCCAATATGTACGTATTTGTCTTTACTCTGCAACACTGTATTTCCTTATAACGTTGAATTCTTACATGTTCTATCGAGAGAAAACTCTCCTGTGCATTCTCCTTTGAGGCTACACGCTTAGACAAACACGCAACACCAAAGCTTTTCGAGTTACCACGTGTTGTTTAGGAAAAACAAGATAATTTCGCAAGATGCGGTATTTCCTTAAAACGTGGTTTTCTGACAAATTTTGACGAAAGAAAATTCTCCTTTTTGTTCTCCTTTGAGGCTACACGTTTAGACATACACGTCAAACCAAATCTTTTCGAGTTACCACGTGTTGTTTAGGAGATATAAGCTAATTTTGTTCGATGCGTTATTTCTTCTTGTAAAGTGTTCCAAATATATACTTATTTGTATTTACTCTGCAAAATTGTATTTCCTAATAACGTGGTATTCTTACATATTCTTTCGAGAGAAAACTCTCCTGTGCCTTCTCTTTTGAGGCTCCACGCTTACACATACACGCAACACTAAAGCTTTTCGAGTTACAACATGTTGTTTAGGAAAAAGAAGATGATTTCGCACGATGCGGGATTTCCTTAAGACGTGGTTTTCTGAAAAATTTTGACGAAAGAAAATTCTCCTGTGGGTTCTCTTTTGAGGCTACACATTGAGTCGTACACGCCACACCAAATGTTTTCGAGTTACAACGTGTTTTTTAGGAGATACAAGCTAATTTTGTACGATGCGTTAATTCTTCTCGTAAGGTGTTTCCAATACGTAAGTATTTGTCTTTACTCTGAAACACTGTATTTCCTTATAAAGTGGTATTCTTATATATTTTTTCGAGAGAAAACTATCCTGTGCATTCCCTTTTGAGGCTACACACTTAGACATACAGGCAACACCAAAGCTTTTCGAGTTACAACATGTTGTTTATGAATAAAAAGATAATTTCGCACGATGCGGGATTTCCTTAAAACGTGGTTTTCTGACAAATTTTGACAAAAGAAAATTCTCCTGTGGGTTATCTTTTGAGGCTACACGTTTAGACATACACGTCACACCAAATCTTTTCGAGTTACCACGTGTTGTTTAGGAGATACAAGCTAATTTTGTACGATGCGTTATTTTTTCTTGTAAAGTGTTTCCAATATGTACTTATTTGTCTTTACTCTGCAAAATTGTATTTCTTTATAACGTGGTATTCTTACATATTCTTTCGAGAGAAAACTCTCCTGTGCCTTCTCTTTTGAGGCTCCACGCTTAGACATACGCGCAACACCAAAGCTTTTCGAGTTACAACATGCTGTTTAGGAAAAAGAAGATGATTTTGCACGATGCGGGATTTCCTTAAAACGTGGTTTTCTGAAAAATTTTAACGAAAGAAAATTCTCCTCTGCGTTCTCTTTTAAGGCTACACGTTTAGACGTACATGCCACACCAAATCTTTTCGAGTTACAACGTGTTGTTTAGGAGATACAAGCTAATTTTGTACTATGCGTTAATTCTTTACGTAAAGTGTTTCGAATACATACGTGTTTGTCTTTACTCTGCAACACTGCATTTCCTTATAACGTGGTATTCTTACATATTCTTTCGAGAGAAAACTCTCCTTTCCGTTCTCTTTTGAGGCTACATGCTTAGACATACACGCAACTCCAGAGCTTTTCGAGTTACAACTTGTTGTTTAGAAAAAACTGGATAATTTCGCACGATGCTAGTCTTCCTTAAAACGTGGTTTCTGACAAATTTTGATGAAAGAAAATTCACCTGTGGATTCTCTTTTGAGGCTATACATTTAGACGTACACGTCACACCAAATCCTTTTGAGTTACAACGTGTTGTTTAGGAGATACAAGCTAATTTTGTATGATGCGTTATTTCTTCTTGTAAAGTGTTTCCAATATGTACTTATTTGTTTTTATTCTGAAAAATTGTATTTCCTTATAACGTGGTATTCTTACATATTCTTTCGAGAGAAAACTCTCCTGTGCCTTCACTTTTGAGGCTCCACGCTTAGACTTACACGCAACACTAAAGCTTTTCGAGTTACAACATGTTTTTTAGGAAAAAGAAGATGATTTCGCACGATGCGGGATTTCCTTAAAACGTGGCTTTCTGAAAAATTTTAACGAAAGAAAATTCTCCTGTGGGTTCTCTTTTGAGGCTACACGTTTAGACATACAAGCCACACCAAATCTTTTCCAGTTACAACGTGTTGTTTAGGAGATACAAGCTAATTTTGTACTATGCGTTATTTCTTCTCGTAATGTGTTTCCAATATGTACGTATTTGTCTTTACTCTGCAACACTGTATTTCCTTATAACGTGGTATTCTTATATATTCTTTCGAGAAAAAACTCTCCTTTACATTCAGTTTTGAGGCTACATGCTTAGACATACACGCAACACCAAAGCTTTTCGAGTTACAACTTGTTGTTTAGGAAAATTAAGATAATTTTGCACGATGAGGGATTTCCTTAAAACGTGGTTTTCTCACATATTTTGACGAAAGAAAATTCTCCTGTGGGTTCTCTTTTGAGGCTACACGTTTAGCCGTACAGGCCACACCAAATCCTTTCGAGTTACAACCTGTTGTTTAGGAGATACAAGCTAATATTGTATGGTGTGTTATTTCTTCTCCTAAAGTGTTTCCAATACATACGTATTTGTCTTTACCCTGGAACACTGTATTTCCTTATAACGTGGTATTCTTACATATTCTTTCGAGAGAAAACTATCCTGTGCGTTCTCTTTTGAGGCTACACGCTTATTAATACACGCAACACCAAAGCTTTTCGAGTTACAACGTGTTGTTTAGGAAAAACAAGATAATTTCGCACGATGCGAGATTTCCTTAAAACGTGGTTTTTGACAAATTTTGATGAAAGAAAATTCTCCTGTCGGTTCTATTGTGAGGCTACACGTTTAGACGTACACGTCACACCAAATCTTTTAGAGTTACAACGTGTTGTTTAGGAGCTACAAGCTAATTTTGTACGATGCGTTATTTCTTCTCTTAAAGTGTTTCAAATATGTACGTATTTGTCTTTAATCTGCAACACTGTATTTCCTTATAACGTGGTATTCTTACATATTCTTTCGAGAGAAAACTCTCCTGTGCATTCTCTTTTGAGGCTACACGCTTAGACATACACGCAACACCAAAGCTTTTCGAGTTACAATGTGTTGTTTATGAAGAACAAGATAATTTCTCACCATGCGGAATTTCCTTAAAACGTGGTTTTCTGACAAATTTTGACGAAATAAAATTGTCCTGTAGTGCTCTTTTGAGGCTACACATTTAGACATACACGCCACACCAAATCTTTTCGAGTTACAACGTGTTCTTTAGGAGATACAAGCTAATTTTGTACGATGCTTTATTTCATCTCGCAAAGTTTAAGGGTTTCCAATACGTAAGTATTTGTCTTTATTCTGCAACACTGTACTTCCTTATAACGTGGTATTCTTACATATTCTTTCGAGAGAAACCTCTCCTGTGTGTTCTCTTTTGAGGCTACACGCTTAGACATACACGCAACACCAAAGATTTTCGAGTTACTACGTGTTGTTTAGGAAAAACAAGATAATTTCACACGATGCGGGATTTCCTTATAACGTGGTTTTCTGAAAATTTTGACGAAAGAAAATTCTCCTATGGGTTCCCTTTTAAGGCTACAGGTTTAGACGTACACGCCACACCAAATCTTTTCGAGTTACAACGTGTTGTTTAGGAGATATGAGCTCATTTTGTACGATGTTTTATTTCATCTTGTAACATTTAAGGGTTTCCAATATGTACGTATTTGTCTTTACTCTGCAACACTGTATTTCCTTATAACGTGGTATTCTTACATATTCTGTTGAGAGAAAACTCTCCTGTGTGTTCTCTTTTGAGGCTACATGCTTAGACATACACGCAACACCAAAGCTTTTCGAGTTACAACGTGTTTTTTAGGAAGAACAAGATAATTTCGCACGATGCGGGATTTCCTTAATACGTGGTTTTCTGACAAATTTGACCAAAGAATATTCTCCTGTGGGTTCTCTATTTGAGGCTACACGTTTAGACAAACACGCCACACCAAATCTTTTCGAGTTACAACGTGTTGTTTAGGAGATACAAGCTAATTTTGTACGATGCGTTATTTCTTCTCATAAAGTATTTCCAATAGGTACATATATGTCTTTACTCTTTTGTATGATGCGTTATTTCTTCTCTTAAAGTGTGTCCAATACGTACGTCTTTGTCATTACTTTGCAACACTGTATTTCCTTATAACCTGGTATTCTTACATATTCTTTCGATTGAAAACTCTCCTGTGTGTTCTCTTTTGAGGCTACACACTGAGACATACACGAAACACCAAAGCTTTTTGAGTTATAACGTGTTGTTTAGGAAAAACAAGATAATTTCGCAGGATGCGGGATTTCTTTAAAACGTGGTTTTCTGACAAATTTTGACGAAAGAAAATTCTCCAGTGGGTTCTCTTTTGAGGCTAAACTTTTAGACGTACACGCCAAACCAAATGTTTTCGAGTTTCCACTTGTTTTTTAGGAGATACAAGCTAATATTGTATGATGCTTAATTTCTTCTCGTAAAGTGTTTCCAATATGTACGTATTTGTCTTTACTCTGCAACACTGTATTTCCTTATAACGTTGAATTCTTACATGTTCTAGCGAGAGAAAACTCTCCTGTGCATTCTCTTTTGAGGCTGCACGCTTAGACATACACGCAACACCAAAGCTTATCGAGTTACCACGTGTTGTTTAGGAAAAACAAGATAATTTCGCACGATGCGGTATTTCCTTAAAACGTGGTTTTCTGAAAAATTTTGACGAAAGAAAATTCTCCTTTATGTTCTCCTTTGAGGCTACACGTTTAGACATACACGCCAAACCAAATCTTTTCGAGTTACCACGTGTTGTTTAGGAGATACAAGCTAATTTTGTTCGATGCGTTATTTCTTCTCGTAAAGTGTTCCCAATATATTCTTATTTGTCTTTACTCTGCAAAATTGTATTTCCTAATAACATGGTATTCTTACATATTCTTTCGAGAGAAAACTATCCTGTGCCTTCTCTTTTGAGGCTCCACGCTTACACATACACGCAACTCTAAAGCTTTTCGAGTTACAACGTGTTGATTAGGAAAAACAAGATGATTTCGCACGATGCGGGATTTCCTTAATACGTGGTTTTCTGACAAATTTTGACCAAAGAAAATTCTCCTGTGGGTTCTCTTTTGAGGCTACACGTTTAGACGTACACGCCACACCGAATCTTTTCGAGTTACAACGTGTTGTTTAGGAGATACAAGCTAATTTTTTACGATGCGTTATTTCTTCTCATAAAGTGTTTCCAATAAGTACGTATTTGTCTTTACTCTGCAACACTGTATTTTCTTATAAAGAGGTATTCTTACACATTATTTCGAGAGAAAACTCTCCTGTGTGCTCTCTTTTGATTCTACACGCTTAAACATACATGCAACACCAAAGCTTTTCGAGTTACAAGGTGTTGTTTAGGAAAAACAAGATAATTTCGCACGATGCGGGATTTCCTTAAAACGTGGTTTTCTGAATATTTGACGAAAGACAATTCTCCTATGGGTTCTCTCTTGAGGCTACACGTTTAGACGTACACGCCACACCAAATCTTTTCGAGTTACAACGTGTTGTTTAGTAGATACGAGCTAATTTTGTACGATGCTTTATTTCATCTCGTAAAGTTTAAGGGTTTCCAATACGTGCCTATTTGTCTTTACTCTGCAACACTGTATTTCCTTATAACGTGGTATTCTTACATATTCTTTCGAGAGAAAACTCTCCTGTGTGTTCCCTTTTGAGGCTACACGCTGAGACATACACGCAACACCAAAGCTCTTCGAGTTAAAACGTGTTGTTTAAGAAAAACAAGATAATTTCGCACGATGTAGGATTTCCTTAATACGTGGTTTTCTGACAAATTTGACCAAAGAAAATTCTCCTGTGGGTTCTCTTTTGAGGCTACACGTTTAGACGTACACGCCACACCAAATCATTTAGAGTTACAACGTGTTGTTTAGGAGATACAAGCTAATTTTGTACGATGCGTTATTTCTTCTCGTAAAGTGTTTCCAATATGTACGTATTTGTCTTTACTCTGCAACACTGTATTTCCTTATAACGTGGTATTCTTATATATTCTTTCGAGAAAGAACTCTCCTTTGCCTTCTCTTTTGAGGCTACATGCTAGACATACACGCAACACCAAAGCTTTTCGAGTTACAAAGTGTTGTTTAAGAAAAACAAGATAATTTTGCACGATGAGGGATTTCCTTTAAACGTAGTTTTCTCACAAATTTTGACGATAGAAAATTCTCCTGTGGGTTCTCTTTTGAGGCTACACGTTTAGACGTACATGCCCCACCAAATCCTTTCGAGTTACAACCTGTTGTTTAGGAGATACAAACTAATTTTTTATGATGCGTTATTTCTTCTCGTAAAGTGTTTCCAATAAGTACGTATTTGTCTTTACTCTGCAACACTGTATTTCCTTATAACCTGGTATTCTTACATATTCTTTCTAGTGAAAACTCTCCTGTGTGTTCTCTTTTGAGGCTACACACTGAGGCAAACACGCAACACCAAATCTTTTCGAGTTACAACGTGTTGTTTAGGAAAAACAAGATAATTTCCCGCGATGCAGGATTTCCTTAATACGTGGTTTTCTGACAAATTTGACCAAAGAAAATTCTCCTGTGGGTTCTCTTTTGAGGCTACACGTTTATAGGTACACGCCACATCAAAACTTTTCGAGTTACAACGTGTTGTTTAGGAGATACAAGATAATTTTGTATGATGCGTTATTTCTTCTCTTAAAGTGTTTCCAATATGTACGTATTTGTCTTTACTCTGCAACTCTGTATTTCCTTATAACGTGGTATTCTTACATATTCTTTCGAGAAAAAACTCTCCTTTGCATTCTATTTTGAGGCTACACGCTTAGACATACACGCAACACCAAAGCTTTTCGAGTTACAACTTGTTGTTTAGGAAAAACAAGATAATATTGCACGATGAGGGATTTCCTTAAAACGTGGTTTTCTCACATATTTTGACGATAAAAAATTCTCCTGTTAGTTCTCTTTTGAGACTACACGTTTAGACGTACACGTCACACCAAATATTTTCGAGTTACAACCTGTTGTTTAGGAGATACAAGCTAATTTTGTACGGTTTTTTATTTCTTCTCTTAAAGTGTTTCCAATATGTACGTATTTGTCTTTACTCTGCAACACTGTATTTCCTTATAACGTGGTATTCTTACATATATTTTCGAGAGAAAACTCTCCTTGCATATCCTTTTGAGGCTACACACTTAGACATACACGCAACACCAAAGCTTTTCGAGTTACAACTTGTTGTTTAGGAAAAACAAGATAATTTTGCAGGATGCGGGATTTCGTTAAAACGTGGTTTTCTGACAAATTTTGAAGAAAGAAAATTCTCCAGTGCGCTCTCTTTTGAGGCTACACGTTTAGACATACACACCAAACGAAATGTTTGTGAGTTTCCACTTTTTGTTTAGGAGATACAAGCTAATATTTCATGATGCGTAATTTCTTCTCGTAAAGTGTTTCCAATATGTACGTATTTGTCTTTACTCTGCAACACTGTATTTCCATATAACGTTGTATTCTTACATGTTCTTTCGAGAGAAAACTCTCCTGTGCATTCTCTTTTTGAGGCTACACGCTTAGACATATACGCAACACCAAAGCTTTTCGAGTTACAACGTGTTGTTTAGGAAAAACAAGATAATTTCGCATGATGCGGGATTTCCTTAAAACGTGGTTTTCTGACAAATTTTGACGAAAGAAAATTCTCCTTTGTGTTCTCTTTTGCGGCTACATGTTTAGACGTACACGCCAAACCAAACCTTTTCGAGTTACCACGTGTTGTTTAGGAGATACAAGCTAATTTTGTCCGATGCGTTATTTCTTCTCCTAAAGTGTTTCCAATATGTATTTATTTGCCTTTACACGGCAAAATTGTATTTCTTTATAACGTGGTATTCTTACATATTCTTTCGAGAGAAAACTCACCTGTGCCTTCGCTTTTGAGGCTCCATGCTTAAACATACACGCAACACCAAAGCTTTTTGAGTTACAACATGTTGTTTAGGAAATAGAAGATGATTTCGCATGATGCAGGATTTCCTTAAAACGTGGTTTTCTGAAAAAATTTAACGAAAGAAAATTGTCCGGTGGGTTCACTTTTGAGGCTACACGTTTAGACGTACACGCCACACCAAATCTTTTCCAGTTACAACGTGTAGTTTTGGAGATACAAACTAATTTTGTACGATGCGTTATTTCTTCTCCTAAAGTGTTTCCAATATGTACGTATTTGTCTTTACTCTGCAACACTGTATTTCCTTATAACGTGGTATTCTTACATATTCATTCTAGAAAAAACTCTCCTTTACATTCTCTTTTGAGGCTACACGCTTAGACATACACGCAACACCAAAGCTTTTCGAGTTACAACTTGTTGTTTAGGAAAAACAAGATAATTTTGCACGTTGAGGGATTTCCTTAAAACGTGGTTTTCTCACATATTTTGATGAAAGAAAATTCTCCTGTGGGTTCTCATTTGAGGCTACAGGTTTAGGTGTACACGCCACACCAAATCCTTTTGACTTACAACCTGTTGTTTAGGAGATACAAGCTAATAATGTATGTTGCGTTATTTCTTCTCGTAGAGTATTTCCAATACATACGTATTTGTCTTTACTCTGCAACACTGTATTTCCTTATAACGTGGTATTCTTACATATTCTTTCGAGGGAAAACTCTCCTGTGTGTTCTCGTTTGAGGCTACATGCTCAGACATACACGCAACACCAAAGCTTTTCGAGTTACAACGTGTTGTTTAGGGAAAACAAGATAATTTTGCACGATGCGAGATTTCCTTAAAACGTTGTTTCTGACAAATTTTGTTGAAAGAAAATTCTCCTGTGGGTTCTCTTTTAAGGCTACACGTTTAGACGTACACATCACACCAAATCTTTTCGATTTACAACGTGTTGTTTAGGAGATACAATCTAATTTTGTACGATGCGTTATTTCTTCTCTTAAAGTGTTTCCAATATGTACGTATTTGTCTTTACTCTGCAACACTGTATTTCCTTATAACGTGGTATTCTTACATATTCTTTCGACAGAAAACTCTCCTGTGCATTCCCTTTTGTGGATACACACTTAGACATACACACAACACCAAAGCTTTTCGAGTTACAACTTGTTGTTTAGGAAAAACAAGATAATTTCGCAGGATGCGGGATTTCGTTAAAACGTGATTTTCTGACAAATTTTGAAGAAAGAAAATTCTCCTATGGGTTCTCTTTTGAGGCTACACGTTTAGACGTACACGCCACATGAAGTCCTTTCGAGTTACCACGTGTTGTTTAGGAGATACAAGCTAATTTTTTACGATGCATTATTTCTTCTTGTAAAGTGTTTCCAACAAGTATGTATTTGTCTTTACTCTGCAACACTGTATTTCCTTATAACGTTGTATTCTTACATGTTCTTTCTAGAGAAAACTCTCCTGTGCATACTCTTTAGAGGCTACACGCTTAGACATACACGCAACAACAAAGCTTTTCGAGTTACAACGTGTTGTTTAGGAAAAACAAGATAATTTTGCACGATGCGGGATTTACTTAAAATGTGGTTTTCTGACAAATTTTGAAGAAAGAAAGTTATCCTGTGGGTTCTCTTTTGAGGCTACACGTGTAGACGTACAAGCCACACCAAATCTTTTCGAGTTACAACGTGTTGTTTAGGAGATACAAGCTAATTTTGTACGATGCATTATTTCTTTTCTTAAAGTGTTTCCAATAGGTATGTAATTGTCTTTTCTGTGCAACACTGTATTTCCTTATAACGTGGTATTCTTACATATTCGTTCAAGAGAAAACTCTCCTGTGCATTCTCTTTTGAGGCTACACGCTTAGACATACACGCAACACCAAAGCTTTTCGAGTTACAATGTGTTGTTTAGGAAAAACTAGAAAATTTCGCACGAAGCGAGATTTCCATACAACGTGGTTTCTGAAAAATTTTGATGAAAGAAAATTCTCCTATGGGTTCTCTTTTGAGGCTACACGTTTAGACGTACACGCCACACCAAGTCTTTTCGAGTTACCACGTGGTGTTTAGGAGATACAAGCTAATTTTTTACAATGCATTATTTCTTCTCATAAAGTGTTTCCAACAAGTATGTATTTGTCTTTACTCTGCAACACTGTATTCCTTATAACGTTGTATTCTTACATGTTCTTTCGAGAGAAAACTCTCCTGTGTGTACTCTTTAGAGGCTACACGCTTAGACATACACGCAACACCAAAGTTTTTCGAGTTACAACGTGTTGTTTAGGAAAAACAAGATAATTTTGCACGATGCGGGATTTCCTTAAAACGTGGTTTTCTGACAAATTTTGACGAAAGAAAGTTCTCCTGTGGGTTCGATTTTGAGGCTACACGTGTAGACGTACGAGCCACACCAAATCTTTTCGAGTTACAACGTGTTCTCCTGTGGGGTCTCTTTTGAGATACAAGCTAATTTTTTACGATGCATTATTTCTTCTCTTAAAGTGTTTCCAATAGGTACGTATTTGTCTTTACTCTGCAACACTGTATTTCCTTATAACGAGGTATTATTACATATTCTTTCAAGAGAAAACTCTCCTGTGCGTTCTCTTTTGAGGCTACACGCTTAGACATACACGCAACACCAAAGCAATTCGAGTTACAACGTGTTGTTTAGGAAAAACAAGATAATTTCGCACGATGCAAGATTTCCTTAAAACGTGGTTTCTGACAAATTTTGATGAAAGAAAATTCTCCTGTGGGTTCGATTTTGAGGCTACACGTTTAGACGTACACGTCACATCAAATCTTTTCGAGTTACAACGTGTTGTTTAGGAGATACAAGCTAATTTTTTACGATGCATTATTTCTTCTCGTAAAGTGTTTCCAATATGTACGTATTTGTCTTTACTCTGCAACACTGTATTTCTATATAACGTTGTATTCTTACATGTTCTTTCGAGAGAAAACTCTCCTGTGCATTCTCTTTTGAGGCTACACGCTTAGACATATACGCAACACCAAAGATTTTCGAGTTACAACGTGTTGTTTAGGAAAAACAAGATAATTTCGCATGATGCTGGATTTCCTTAAAACGTGGTTTTCTGACAAATTTTGACGAAAGAAAATTCTCCTTTGTGTTCTCTTTTGCGGCTACATGTTTAGACGTACACGCCAAACCAAACCTTTTCGAGTTACCACGTGTTGTTTAGGAGATACAAGCTAATTTTGTCCGATGCGTTATTTCTTCTCCTAAAGTGTTTCCAATATGTATTTATTTGCCTTTACTCGGCAAAATTGTATTTCTTTATAACGTGGTATTCTTACATATTCTTTCGAGAGAAAACTCACCTGTGCCTTCGCTTTTGAGGCTCCACGCTTAAACATACACGCAACACCAAAGCTTTTTGAGTTACAACATGTTGTTTAGGAAAAAGAAGATGATTTCGCATGATGCAGGATTTCCTTAAAACGTGGTTTTCTGAAAAAATTTAACGAAAGAAAATTGTCCGGTGGGTTCACTTTTGAGGCTACACGTTTAGACGTACACGCCACACCAAATCTTTTCCAGTTACAACGTGTAGTTTTGGAGATACAAGCTAATTTTGTACAATGCGTTATTTCTTCTCCTAAAGTGTTTCCAATATGTACGTATTTGTCTTTACTCTGCAACACTGTATTTCCTTATAACGTGGTATTCTTACATATTCTTTCTAGAAAAAACTCTCCTTTACATTCTCTTTTGAGGCTACACGCTTAGACATACACGCAACACCAAAGCTTTTCGAGTTACAACTTGTTGTTTAGGAAAAACAAGATAATTTTGCACGTTGAGGGATTTCCTTAAAACGTGGTTTTCTCACATATTTTGATGAAAGAAAATTCTCCTGTGGGTTCTCATTTGAGGCTACAGGTTTAGGTGTACACGCCACACCAAATCCTTTTGACTTACAACCTGTTGTTTAGGAGATACAAGCTAATAATGTATGTTGCGTTGTTTCTTCTCGTAGAGTATTTCCAATACATACGTATTTGTCTTTACTCTGCAACACTGTATTTCCTTATAACGTGGTATTCTTACATATTCTTTCGAGGGAAAACTCTCCTGTGTGTTCTCGTTTGAGGCTACATGCTTAGACATACACGCAACACCAAAGCTTTTCGAGTTACAACTTGTTGTTTAGGAAAAACAAGATAATTTTGCACGTTGAGGGATTTCCTAAAAACGTGGTTTTCTCACATATTTTGATGAAAGAAAATTCTCCTGTGGGTTCTCTTTTGAGGCTACATGTTTAGGTGTACACGCCACACCAAATCCTTTTGACTTACAACCTGTTGTTTAGGAGATACAAGCTAATAATGTATGTTGCGTTATTTCTTCTTGTAAAGTGTTTCCAATACATACGTATTTGTCTTTACTCTGCAACCCTGTATTTCCTCATAACTTGGTATTCTTACATATTCTTTCGAGGGAAAACTCTCCTGTGTGTTCTCGTTTGAGGCTACATGCTTAGACATACACGCAACACCAAAGCTTTTCGAGTTACAACGTGTTGTTTAGGGAAAACAAGATAATTTTGCACGATGCGAGATTTCCTTAAAACGTGGTTTCTGACAAATTTTGTTGAAAGAAAATTCTCCTGTGGGTTCTCTTTTAAGGCTACACGTTTAGACGTACACATCACACCAAATCTTTTCGAGTTACAACGTGTTGTTTAGGAGATACAATCTAATTTTGTACGATGCATTATTTCTTCTCTTAAAGTGTTTCCAATATGTACGTATTTGTCTTTACTCTGCAACACTGTATTTCCTTATAACGTGGTATTCTTACATATTCTTTCGACAGAAAACTCTCCTGTGCATTCCCTTTTGTGGCTACACACTTAGACATACACGCAACACCAAAACTTTTCGAGTTACAACTTGTTGTTTAGGAAAAACAAGATAATTTCGCAGGATGCGGGATTTCGTTAAAACGTGATTTTCTGACAAATTTTGAAGAAAGAAAATTCTCCTATGGGTTCTCTTTTGAGGCTACACGTTTAGACGTACACGCCACATGAAGTCCTTTCGAGTTACCACGTGTTGTTTAGGAAATACAAGCTAATTTTTTACGATGCATTATTTCTTCTTGTAAAGTGTTTCCAACAAGTATGTATTTGTCTTTACTCTGCAACACTGTATTTCCTTATAACGTTGTATTCTTACATGTTCTTTCTAGAGAAAACTCTCCTGTGCATACTCTTTAGAGGCTACACGCTTAGACATACACGCAACAACAAAGCTTTTCGAGTTACAACGTGTTGTTTAGGAAAAACAAGATAATTTTGCACGATGCGGGATTTACTTAAAACGTGGTTTTCTGACAAATTTTGAAGAAAGAAAGTTATCCTGTGGGTTCTCTTTTGAGGCTACACGTGTAGACGTACAAGCCACACCAAATCTTTTCGAGTTACAACGTGTTGTTTAGGAGATACAAGCTAATTTTGTACGATGCATTATTTCTTTTCTTAAAGTGTTTCCAATAGGTATGTAATTGTCTTTTCTGTGCAACACTGTATTTCCTTATAACGTGGTATTCTTACATATTCGTTCAAGAGAAAACTCTCCTGTGCATTCTCTTTTGAGGCTACACGCTTAGACATACACGCAACACCAAAGCTTCTCGAGTTACAATGTGTTGTTTAGGAAAAACTAGAAAATTTCGCACGAAGCGAGATTTCCATACAACGTGGTTTCTGAAAATTTTTGATGAAAGAAAATTCTCCTATGGGTTCTCTTTTGAGGCTACACGTTTAGACGTACACGCCACACCAAGTCTTTTCGAGTTACCACGTGTTGTTTAGGAGATACAAGCTAATTTTTTACAATGCATTATTTCTTCTCGTAAAGTGTTTCCAACAAGTATGTATTTGTCTTTACTCTGCAACACTGTATTCCTTATAACGTTGTATTCTTACATGTTCTTTCGAGAGAAAACTCTCCTGTGTGTACTCTTTAGAGGCTACACGCTTAGACATACACGCAACACCAAAGCTTTTCGAGTTACAACGTGTTGTTTAGGAAAAACAAGATAATTTTGCACGATGCGGGATTTCCTTAAAACGTGGTTTTCTGACAAATTTTGACGAAAAAAAGTTCTCCTGTGGGTTCTCTTTTGAGGCTACACGTGTAGACGTACGAGCCACACCAAATCTTTTCGAGTTACAACGTGTTCTCCTGTGGGGTCTCTTTTGAGATACAAGCTAATTTTTTACGATGCATTATTTCTTCTCTTAAAGTGTTTCCAATAGGTACGTATTTGTCTTTACTCTGCAACACTGTATTTCCTTATAACGAGGTATTATTACATATTCTTTCAAGAGAAAACTCTCCTGTGCGTTCTCTTTTGAGGCTACACGCTTAGACATACACGCAACACCAAAGCAATTCGAGTTACAACGTGTTGTTTAGGAAAAACAAGATAATTTCGCACGATGCAAGATTTCCTTAAAACGTGGTTTCTGACAAATTTTGATGAAAGAAAATTCTCCTGTGGGTTCGATTTTGAGGCTACACGTTTAGACGTACACGTCACATCAAATCTTTTCGAGTTACAACGTGTTGTTTAGGAGATACAAGCTAATTTTTTACGATGCATTATTTCTTCTCGTAAAGTGTTTCCAATATGTACGTATCTGTCTTTACTCTGCAACACTGTATTTCCTTATAACGTGGTATTCTTACATATTCGTTCGATAGAAAACTCTCCTGGGCATTCCCTTTAGAGGCTACACACTTAGACATACATGAAACACCAAAGCTTTTCGAGTTACAACTTGTTGTTTAGGAAAAACAAGATAATTTCGCACGATGCGGGATTTCCTTATAACGTGATTTTCTGACAAATTTTGAAGAAAGAAAATTCTCCTGTGGGGTCTCTTTTGAGGCTACACTTTTAGACGTACACACCAAACCAAATCTTTTCGAGTTACCACTTGTTGTTTAGGAGATACAAGGTTATATTTTATGATCCGTCATTTCTTCTCTTAAAGTGTTTCCAATATTTACGTTTTTGTCTTTACTCTGCAACACTGTATTTCCTTATAACGTTGTAGTCTTACATGTTCCTTCGAGAGAAAACTCTCCTGTGCATTCTCTTTTGGGGCTACACGCTTAGATATACACGCAACACCAAAGCTTTTCGAGTTACAACGTGTTGTTTAGGAAAAACAAGATAATTTTGCACGATGCGGGATTTCCTTAAAACGTGGTTATCTAATTTTGATGAAAGAAAATTCTCCTGTTGGTTCTCTTTTGAGGCTACACGTTTAGACGTACACGCCAAACCAAATCTTTTCGAGTTACCACGTGTTGTTTAGGAGATACAAGGTAATTTTGTATGATGTATTATTTCTTTTCGTAAAGTGTTTCCAATATGTACTTATTTGTCTTTACTCTGCAAAATTGTATTTCCTAATAACGTGGTATTCTTACATATTCTCTCGAGAGAAAACTATCCTGTGCCTTCTCTTTTGAGGCTCCACGCTTAGACATACACGCAACACTAAATCTTTTCGAGTTACAATATGTTGTTTAGGAAAAAGAAGATCATTTCACACGATGCGGGATTTCCTTAAAACTTGGTTCTGTGAAAAATTTTGATGAAAGAAAATTCTCCTGTGGGGTCTCCTTTGAGGCTACACGTTTAGACGTACAGGCCACACCAAATGTTTTCGAGTTACAACTTGTTGTTTAGGAGATACAAGTTAATTTTGTACTATGCATTAATTCTTCTCATAAAGTGTTTCCAATACGTACGTGTTTGTCTTTACTCTGCAACATTGTATTTCCTTATAACGTGGCATTCTTACATATTCTTTCGAGAGAAAACTCTCCTGTGCTTTCTATTTTGAGGCTACACGCTTAGACATACACGCAACACCAGAGCTTTTCGAGTTAAACGTGTTGTTTAGGAAAAACTAGATAATTTCGAACAATGCGAGATTTCCTTAAAACGTGGTTTCTGACAAATTTTGATGAAATAAAATTCTCCTGTGGGATCTCTTTTGAGGCTACATGTTTAGACGTACACGCCACACCAAATCTTTTCGAGTAATAACGTGTTGTTTAGGAGATTCAAGCTAATTTTGTACGATGCGTTAATTCTTCTCGTAAAGTGTTTCCAATATGTACGTATTTGTCTTTACTCTGCAACACTGTATTTCCTTATAACGGGGTATTCTTACATATTCTTTCGAGAGAAAACTCTCCTATGCATTCCATTTTGAGGCTACACACTTAGACATACACGCAACACCAAAGCTTTTCGAGTTACAACTTGTTGTTTAGGAAAAACAAGATAATTTCGCAGGATGCGGGATTTCGTTAAAACATGGTTTTCTGACAAATTTTGAAGAAAGAAAATTCTCCAGTGGGTTCTCTTTTGAGGCTACACTTTTAGACGTACACGCCAAACCAAATGTTTTCGAGTTTCCACTTTTTGTTTAGGAGATACAAGCCAATATTATATGATGCATAATTTCTTCTCGTAAAGTGTTTCCAATAAGTACGTATTTGTCTTTACTCTGCAACACTGTATTTCCTTATAACTTTGTATTCTTTGTATTCTTACATGTTCTTTCGAGAGAAAACTCTCCTGTGCATTCTCTTTTGAGGCTACACGCTGAGACATACACGCAACACCAAAGCTTTTCGAGTTACAAAGTGTTGTTTAGGAAAAACAAGATAATTTCGCACGATGCGGGATTTCCTTAAAACGTGGTTTTCTGACAAATTTTGACGAAAGAAAATTCTCCTTTGTGTTCTTTTTTGAGGCTACACGTTTAGACGTACACGCTAAACCAAATCTTTTCGAGTTACCACGTGTTGTTTAGGAGATACAAGCTCATTTTGTACGATGCGTTATTTCTTCTCCTAAAGTGTTTCGAATATGTACTTATTTGCCTTTACTCTGCAAAATTGTATTTCTTTATAACGTGGTATTCTTACATATTCTTTCGAGAGAAAACTCTCCTGTGCCTTCGCTTTTGAGGCTCCACGCTTAGACATACACGCAACACCAAAGCTTTTTGAGTTACAACATGTTGTTTATGAAAAAGAAGATGATTTCGCACGATGCGGGATTTCCTTAAAACGTGGTTTTCTGAAAAAATTTAACGAAAGAAAATTGTCCTGTGGGTTCTCTTTTGAGGCTACACGTTTTGACGTACACGCCACACCAAATCTTTTCGAGTTACAACGTGTTGTTTGGGAGATACAAGTTAATTTTTTACGATGCGTTATTTCTTCTCGTAAAGAGTTTCCAATATGTACGTATTTGTCTTTACTCTGCAACACTGTATTTCCTTATAATGTGATATCTTACATATTCTTTTGAGGGAAAACTCTCCTGTATGTTCTCTTTTGAGGCTACATGCTTAGACATACACACAACACCAAAGCTTTTCGAGTTACAACGTGTTGTTTAGGAAAAACTTGATAATTTCGCACAATGCGAGATTTCTTTAAAACGTGGTTTCTGACAAATTTTGATGAAAGAAAATTCTCCTGTGGGTTCTCTTTTGAGGCTACACGTTGAGACGTACACGTCACACCAAATCTTTTCGAGTTACAATGAGTTGTTTAGGAGACACAAGCTAATTTTGTAAGATGCGATATTTCTTCTCTTAAAGTGTTTCCAATATGTAAGTATTTGTCTTTACTCTGCAACACTGTATTTCCTTATAACGTGGTATTCTTACATATTCTTTCGAGAGAAAACTCTCCTGTGCATTCCCTTTTGTGGCTACACACTTAGTCATACACACAACACCAAAGCTTTTCGAGGTACAACTTGTTGTTTAGGAAAAACAAGATAATTTCGCAGGATGCGGGATTTCGTTAAAACGTGACTTTCTGACAAATTTTGAAGAAAGAAAATTCTCCTATGGGTTCTCTTTTGAGGCTACACGTTTAGACGTACACGCCACACCAAGTCCTTTCGAGTTACCACGTGTTGTTTAGGAGATACAAGCTAATTTTTTACAATGCGTTATTTCTTCTCGTAAAGTGTTTCCATCAAGTATGTATTTGTCTTTACTCTGCAACACTGTATTCCCTTATAACGTTGTATTCTTACATGTTCTTTCGAGAGAAAACTCTCCTGTGCGTACTCTTTAGAGGCTACACGCTTAGACATACACGCAATGCCAAAGCTTTTCGAGTTACAATGTGTTGTTTAGGAAAAGCAAGATAATTTCGCACGATGCGAGATTTCCATCAAACGTGGTTTTCTGAAAAATTTTGACGAAACAAAGTTTTCCTGTGGGTTCTCTTTTGAGGCTACACGTGTAGAGGTAGGAGCCACAACAAATCTTTTCGAGTTCCAATTGTTGTTTAGGAGATACAAGATAATTTTGTACGATGTGTTATTTCTTCTCTTAAAGTGTTTCCAATACGTACGTATTTGTCTTTACTCTGCAACACTGTATTTTTTTATAACATGGTATTCTTACATATTCTTTCGAGAGAAAACTCTCCTGTGCATTCTCTTTTGAGGCTACAAGCTTAGACATACACGCAACACCAAAGCTTTTCGAGTTACAACATGTTGTTCAGGAAAAAGAAGATGATTTGGCACGATGCGGGATTTCCTTAAAACGTGGTTTTCTGAAAAATTTTGACGAAAGAAAATTCTCCTGTGGGTTCTCTTTTGAGGCTACACGTTTAGACGTACACGCCACACCAAATCTTTTCGAGTTACAACGTTTTGTTTAGGAGATACAAGCTAATTTTCTACGATGCGTTACTTCTTCTCCTAAAGTGTTTCCAATATGTACGTATATGTCTACTCTGCAACACTGTATTTCCTTATAACGTGGTATTCTTACATATTCTTTCGAGAGAAAACTATCCTGTGCGTTCCCTTTTGAGGCTACACACTTAGACATACAGGCAACACCAAAGCTTTTCGAGTTACAACATGTTGTTTAGGAAAAACAAGATAATTTCGCACGATGCAGGATTTCCTTAAAACGTGGTTTTCTGACAAATTTTGACGAAAGAAAATTCTCCTGTCGGTTCTCTTTTGAGGCTACACATTTAGACGTACACGCCACACCAAATCCTTTAGAGTTACCACGTGTTGTTTAGGAGATACAAGCTAATTTTGTATGATGCGTTATTTCTTCTCATAAAGTGTTTCCAATACGTATGTATTTGTCTTTACTCTGCAACACTATTTCCTTTTAACATTGTATTCTTACATGTTCTTCCGAGAGAAAACTCTCCTGTGCATTGTCTTTAGAGGCAACATGCTCAGACATACACGCAACACGAAAGCTTTTCGAGTTACAACGTGTTGTTTAGGAAAAACAAGATAATTTTGCACGATGCGGGATTTCCTTAAAACGTGGTTCTTTGACAAATTTTGACGAAAAAAAGGTCTCCTGTTGGTTCTCTTTTGAGGCTACAAGTGTAGAAGTACGAGCCACACCAAATATTTTCGAGTTATAACGTGTTGTTTAGGAGATACAAGCAAATTTTGTATGATGCGTTATTTCTTCCCTAAATTGTTTCCAATATGTCGTTATTTATCTTTACTCTGCAACACTGTATTTTCTTATAACGTGGTATTCTTACATATTCTTTCGAGGGAAAACTCTCCTGTGCATGCACTTTTGAGGCTACACGCTTAGACGAACACGCACGCCAAAGCTTTTCGAGTTACAACGTGTTGTTTAGGAAAAAGAAGATAATTTCGCACGATGCGAGATTTCCATAAAACGTGGTTTTCAGACAAATTTTGACGAAAGAAAGTTCTCCTCTGGGTTCTCTTTTGAGGCTACACGTGTAGAGGTACGAGCCACACCAAATCTTTTCGAGTTACAATGTGTTGTTTAGGAGATACAAGCTAATTTCGTACAATGCGTTATTTCTTCTCTTAAAGTGTTTCCAATACGTACGTAGTTGTCTTTATTCTGCAACACTGTATTTCCTTATAACGTGGTATTCTTACATATTCTTTCGAGAGAAAACTCTCCTGTGCATTCTCTTTTGAGGCTACATGCTTAGACATACACGCAACACCAAAGCTTTTCGAGTTACAACGTGTTGTTTAGGAAAAACAAGATAATTTCGCACGATGCGCTATTTCCTTAAAACGTGGTTTCAGACAAATTTTGAGGAAAGAAAATTCTCCTGTGGGTTCTCGTTTGAGGCTACACTTTTAGAAGTACATGTCACACCAAATCTTTTCGAGTTACAACGTGTTGTTTAGGAGATACAAGCTCATTTTTTATGATGCATTATTTCTTCTCGTAAAGTGTTTCCAATATGTAGTTATTTGTCTTTACTCTGCAAAATTGTATTACCTTTTAACGTGGTATTCTTACATATTCTTTCAAGAGAACACTCTCCTGTGCCTTCTCTTTTGAGTCTCCACGCTTACACATACACGCAACACCAACGCTTTTCGAGTTACAACATGTTGTTTAGGAAAAAGAAGATGATTTCGCACGATGCGGGATTTCCTTAAAACGTGGTTTTCGGAAAAATTTTGACGAAAGAAAATTCTCCTGTGGGTTCTCTTTTGAGGCTACATGTTTAGATGTACACGCCACACGAAATCTTTTCGAGTTACAACGTGTTGTTTCGGAGATACAAGCTAATTTTGTACGATGCGTTAATTCTTCTCATAAAATGTTTCCAATACATACGTATTTGTCTTTACTCTGCAACACTGTATTTCCTTATAACGTGGTATTCTTACATATTCTTTCGAGAGAAAAGTATCCTGTGCGTTCCCTTTTGAGGCTGCACACTTAGACATACAGGCAACATCAATGCTTTTCGAGTTACAACGTGTTGTTTATGAAAAACAAGATTATTTCGCACGATGCGGGATTTCCTTAAAACGTGGTTTTCTGACAAATTTTGACGAATGAAAATTCTCCTGTGGGTTCTCTTTTGAGGCTCCACGTTTAGACATACACGCCACACCAAATCCTTTCGAGTTACCACGTGTTGCTTAGCAGATACAAGCTAATTTTCTACGATGCGTTATTTCTTCTCGTAAAGTGTTTCCAATAATTACGTATTTGTCTTTACTCTGCAACACTGTATTTCCTTATAACGTTGTATTCTTACATGTTTTTTCGAGAGAAAACTCTCCTGTGCGTTCTCTTTAGAGGCTACAGGCTTAGACATATACGAAACACCAAAGCTTTTCGAGTTACAACATGTTGTTTATGAAAAACAAGATAATTTTGCACGATGCGGGATTTCCTTAAAACGTGGTTTTCTGACAAATTTTGACGAAAGAAAGTTATCCTGTGGTTTGTCTTTTGAGGGTACACGTGTAGACGTACGAGCCACACCAAATCTTTTCGAGTTACAACGTGTTGTTTAGGAGATACAAGCAAATTTTGTAAGATGCGTTATTTCTTCTCCTAAGTGTTTCCAATATGTACTTATTTGCCTTTACTCTGCAATATTGTATTTCCATATAATGTGGTATTCTTACATATTCTTTCGAGGGAAAACGCTCCTGTGCATTCTCTTTTGAGGCTACACGTTTAGACATACACGCAACGCCAAAGCTTTTCGAGTTACAACCTGTTGTTTAGGAAAAACAAGATAATTTCGCACGATGCGAGATTTCCATAAAATGTGGTTTTCTGAAAAATTTTGATGAAAGAAAGTTCTCCTGTGGGTTCTCTTTTGAGGCTACACTTCTAGAGGTACGAGCCACACCAAATCTTTTCGAGTTACAAAGTGTTCTTTAGGAGATACAAGCTAATTTTGTACGATGCGTTATTTCTTCTCTTAAAGTGTTTCCAATACGTACGTAGTTGTCTTTACTCTGCAACACTGTATTTCCTTATAACGTGGTATTCCTACATATTCTTTCAAGAGAAAACTCTCCTGTGCGTTCTCTTTTGAGGCTACACGCTTAGACATACACGCAACACCAAAGCTTTTCGATTTACAACGTGTTGTTTAGGAAAAACAAGATAATTTCGCATGATGCGAGATTTCCTTTTACTTGGTTTCTGACAAATTTTGATGAAAGAAAATTCTCCTGTGGGTTCTCTTTTGAGGCTAAACGTTTAGACATACACGTCACACCAAATCTTTTCGAGTTACAACGTGTTGTTTAGGATATACAAGCTAATTTTTTACGATCCATTCTTCCTTCTCATAAAGTGTTTCCAATATGTACTTATTTGTCTTTACTCTGCAAAATTGTATTTCCTTATAACGTGGTATTCTTACATATTCTTTCGAGAGAAAACTCTCCTGTGCCTTCTTTTTTGAGGCTCCATGTTTACACATACACGCAACACCAAAGCTTTTCGAGTTACAACATGTTGTTTAGGAAAAAGAAGATGATTTCGCACGATGGGGGATTTCCTTAAAACGTGGTTTTCTGAAAATTTTTGACGAAAGAAAATTCTCCTGTGGGTTCTCTTTTGAGGCTACATGTTTAGACGTACACGCCACACCAAATCTGTTCGAGTTACAACGTATTGTTTAGGAGATACAAGCTAATTTTTTACAATGCGTTAATTCTTCTCATAAAGAGTTTCCAATACAAACGTATTTGTCTTTACTCTGCAACATTGTATTTCCTTATAACGTGGTATTCTTACATATTCTTTCAATAGAAAACTGTCCTCTGCATTCTCCTTTGAGGCCACACGTTTAGACATACACGCAACACCAAAGCTTTTCGAATTACAACGTGTTGTTTAGGAAAAACAAGATAATTTCGCACACTGCGGGATTTCCTTAAAACGTGGTTTTCTGACAAATTTTGACGAAAGAAAATTCTCCTGTGGGTTCTCTTTTGAGGCTACACGTTTCAACTTACACGCCACACCAAATCCTTCGAGTTACAACGTGTTGTTTAGGAAATACAAGCTAATTTTTTACGATGTATTATTCCTTCTCGTAAAGTGTTTCCAATAAGTATCTGTCTTTACTCTGCAACACTGTATTTCCTTATAACGTGGTATTCTTACATATTCTTTCGAGAGAATACTCTCCTGTGCCTTCTCTTTTGAGGCTACACGCTTAGACATACACGCAACGCCAAAGCTTTTCGAGTTACAACGTGTTGCTTAGGAAAAACAAGATAATTTCGCACGATGCGGGATTTCCTTAAAACGTGGTTTTCTGAAAAATTTTGACGAAAGAAAATTCTCCTGAGGGTTCTCTTTTGAGGCTACATGTTTAGATGTACACGCCACACCAAATCCTTTCGAGTTACAACGTTTTGTTTAGGAGATACAAGCTAATTTTGTAAGATGCGTTAATTCTTCTCATAAAGTGTTTCCAATACGTACGAATTTGTCTTTACTCTGCAACACTTTATTTCCTTATAACGTGGTATTCTTACATATTCTTTCGAGGGAAAACTCTCCTGTGCGTTCTCTTTCGAGGCTACACGCTTAGACAAACACGCAACACCAAAGCTTTTCAAGTTACAACGTGTTGTTTAGGAAAAAAGAAGATAATGTCGCACGATGCGAGATTTCCATAAATCGTGGTTTTCTGAAAAATTTTAACGAAAGAATTTCCTCCTGTGGGTTCTCTTTTGAGGCTACACTTGTAGAGGTATGAGCCACACCAAATCTTTTCGAGTTACAAAGTTTTGTTTAGGAGATACAAGCTAATTTTGTACGATGCGTTATTTCTTCTCTTAAAGTGTTTCCAATATGTACGTATTTGTCTTTACTCTGCAACACTGTATTTCCTTATAACGTGGTATTCCTACATTTTCTTTCGAGAGAAAACTCTCCTGTGCGTTCTCTTTTGAGGCTACACGCTTAGACATACACGCAACACCAAAGCTTTTCGATTTACAACGTGTTGTTTATGAAAAACAAGATAATTTCACACGATGCGAGATTTCCTTAAAACGTGGTTTCTGACAAATTTTGATGAAAGAAAATTCTTGGGCCTGGGAGCAGCGGCAGCAGCAGCAGTAGCAGAAGCAGCGGCTGGTCCAGAGGAAGGGCCATCAGCAGTAGAACCAAGCGGACAGGGTCCAGGCAGACCCGGTGCCCATGACCACTGGCCATCGCTGGCCAGCCAGGCTGCAAGCAGCGGCGGATTTACGGTGCCTTTCACCACACGGAAGCCACATCAGAACTCTGCCTCCCGCCAGTCAGTTACGAGGGCTCCATATTGGTTCTCGGTCGCCAGAGAAATCAGACTGAGGTACGCAAATATAACCCGAGAACAACATTGTGGGGGTCTAAGCCCAACGGGCGTTGGCCTGCACCCAGGCCCTGAGCTGATCGGGTGTCCACCGGGGTGCAAACCCGGCCAGGAGGTTTTTTTCCTCCCGGGCCGGCGCGCGCACCACCACCATTTTGCCTGGGGGAAGCCAGGGAGACCTAGCAGGCAAAACCAAACCGGCTAACAGGCATAGCCCGAGGCGGACATAGCAGGGGTCTCAGACAGTCAGTCCCTGGACTGCCCCCAGGCCCTGGGCTGCTCGGTGGGCCATCTGTGTGCCGACCCGGCCAGGAGGTTGTTTATCCGGGCCAGTTTGCGCACCACCACCATTTTGCCTACGGGAAGCCAGAGAGACCTAGCAGGCAAAACCAAACCAGCTAACAGGCATAGCCCGAGGCGGACATAGCAGGGGTCTCAGACGGTCAGGCCCTGGACTGACCCCCAGGCCCTGGGCTGCTCGTTGGGCCATCTGTGTGCTGACCCAGCCAGGAGGTTGTTAGCCCAGCAGACTCTCCCAGCACTCTCAGGGAACTCGCACACGCCACCATCCTAGCCACCTGACACACCCAATTAACACCCACAGCTGAGGGGAACTTTGCACCGACATTGGCCTGCCAGGCTTTTGCCTAGACTCAGGGCCTGAGCAGCTAGGCTAGCCTTGTGTGCACCAACACGGTTGGGAGTTCTGCTGCCCAGATCAGCCTGGGCGGCAGCACCACATCTCCAAGTCCTGCAAGTGGCTAGCTGGGTTTCCGGGCGGCCAGCTGGGAGAAGTCAGTGTGCTCCAGTGAATCCAGCGGGCCCCAGCAGGAGCCTTCGGGTGCCTGCTTTGGGATCTGAACAGCCTGGGCAGCAGCACCCTGTCTACAAGCAGTGCAGGAGGTAAGCTGTGCACCAGAGGCCAACGGGGAAGGGGCAGCTTGCACTGGTGAGTCCAGCACTGACAAGACAAACTAACACCAGTGAGAACTAGATGGCAAAAGGCAAACGCAGGAACGTCACTAACAGAAATCAAGGCAATATGGCAACATCTGAACCCAATTCTCCTCTACCAACATGTCCTGGATACCCCATCACACCAGTAAAACAAGATTTGGATTTAAAATCACTGGTCATGATGCTGGTACAGGAACACATGAAGGACATACTTAAAGAAATTCAGGAGAAAATGGATCAAAAGTTAGAAGCCCTTGCAAGGGAAACACAAAAATCATTGAAAGAAATCCAGGAGAATACAAAAGCCAACAAGGAGGAAATGCAAAAAAACACTTAAAGAAATACAGGAGAACTTTGGTCAACAGGCTGAGGTCATGAAAGACGAAACACAAAAATCTCTTAAAGAAATACAGGAGAACTTTGGTCAACAGGCTGAGCTCATGAAAGAGGAAACACAAAAATCTCTTAAAGAATTACAGGAAAACACAAACATGCAAGTGAAGGAGCTAAGCAAAACCATCCAGGATCTAAAATCAGAAGTAGAAACAACTAAGAAAACTCAAAGGGAGACAACTTTGGAGATAGAAAGCCTTGGGAAGAAATCAGGGGACAGAGATGCAAATATCAACAACAGAATACAAGAGATAGAAGAAAGAATCTCAGATGCTGAAGATTCCATAGAAACCATGGACTCAACAGTTAAAGAAAATGCAAAATGCAAAAAGCTTGTAACCCAAAATATCCAGGAAATCCAGGACACAATGAGAAGACAAAACCTAAGGATTATAGGCATAGATGAGAGTGAAGATTTACAACTTAAAGGGCCAGCAAATATCTTCAATAAAATTATGGAAGAAAACTTCCCTAACCTAAAGAGAGAGATGCCCATGAATATACAAGAAGCCTACAGAACTCCAAACAGACTGGACCAGAACAGAAATACTTCCCGTCACATAATAATCAAAACACCAAATGTTCTAAACAAAGAAAGAATACTAAAGGCAGTAAGAGAAAAAGGCCAAGTAACATATAAAGGAAGACCTATCAGAATCACAGCAGACTTTTCACCGGAGACTATGAAGGCTAGAAGGTCCTGGGCAGATCTCATGCAGACTCTAAGAGAACACAAATGCCAACCAAAACTACTATATCCAGCAAAACTCTCAATCACCATAGATGGAGAAACTAAGATATTTCATGACAAAACCAAGTTTACCCAATATCTATCCACAAACCCGGCCCTAAAAAGGATAATAGGAGGACAACACCAATACAAGGAGGGAAACTTCACCCTGGAAAAAGCAAGATAGTAACCTTTCATCAAACCCAAAAGAAGTTAAGCATTCAAATTTAAAAAATAACGTCAAAAATGATAGGAAGTAACAATCACTATTCCTTAATATCTCTTAACATCAATGGACTTAATGCCCCAATAAAAAGACACAGACTAACTGAATGGATACGTAAACAGGACCCTACATTTTGCTGCTTACAGGAAACACACCTCAGGGTCAAAGACAAACACTACCTTAGAGTAAAAGGCTGGAAGACAATTTTACAAGCAAATGGTCTCAGGAAACAAGCTGGAGTAGCCATTTTAATATCAGATAAAATTGACTTTCAACCCAAAGTCATCAAAAGAGACCCTGAGGGACACTTCTTGCTGGTCAAAGGAAAAATACAAAAAGAAGAACTGTCAATCCTGAACATCTATGCCCCAAATGCAAGGGCACCCTCTTTCGTAAAAGAAACTTTATTAAAACTAAAAGCACACATTGCACCTAACACAATAATTGTGGGTGACTTCAACACTGCACTTTCCTCAATGGACCGATCAGGAAAACAGAAACTAAACAGGGACACAATGAAACTAATTGAAGCTTTGGACCAATTAGATTTAACAGATATATATAGAACATTCTATCCTAAAACAAAAGAATATACCTTTTTCTCAGCACCTCATGGTACCTTCTCCAAAATCGACCATATAATTGGTCACAAGACAGACCTCAACAAATATAAGAAGATAGAACTAATCTCATGCCTCCTATCTGATCACTATGGAGTAAAAGTGGTCTTCAATAGCAACAGAAACAACAGAAAACCCACATACACGTGGAAACTGAACAATACTCTACTCAATGATACCTTGGTCAAGGAAGAAATAAAGAAAGAAATTAAAGACTTTTTAGAACACAATGAAAATGAAAACACAACATACCCAAATCTATGGGACACAATGAAAGCAGTGCTAAGAGGAAAACTCATAGCCCTGAGTGCCTCCAAAAAGAAAATGGAGAGAGCATACATTACCAGCTTAATGACACACCTGAAAGCCCTAGAAAAAAAGAAGCTATTTCGCCCAGGAGGAGTAGAAGGCAGGAAATCATCAAACTCAGGGCCGAAATCAATCAAGTAGAAACAAAGAGAACCATTCAAAAAATCAACAAAACCAGGAGCTGGTTCTTTGAGAAAATCAACAAGATAGATAAACCCTTAGCCAGAATGACCAAAGGGCACAGAGAAAGTATCCAAATTAACAAACTTAGAAATGAAAAGGGAGATATAACAACGGAAACTGAGGAAATCCAAAAAATCATCAGATCCTACTACAAGAGCCTGTACTCAACACAACTGGAGAATCTGGAGGAAATGCACAATTTCCTTGACAGATACCAAATACCAAAATTAAATCAGGACCAACTAGACCATCTAAACAGTCCCATAATGCCTAAAGAAATAGAAGGAGTCATAGAAAGTCTTCCAACCAAAAAAAGCACAGGACCAGATGGCTTCAGTGCAGAATTCTACCAGACCTTCAAAGAAGAGTTAACACCAATACTCTTCAAACTATTCCACAAAATAGAAACAGAAGGAACACTACCCAATTCCTTCTACGAAGCCACAATTACGCTGATACCAAAGCCACAAAAAGATCCAACAAAGAAAGAAAACTTCAGACCAATTTCCCTTATGAACATCGATGCAAAAATACTCAATAAAATTCTTGCCAACCGAATCCAAGAACACATCAAAACGATCATCCACCATGATCAAGTAGGCTTTATCCCGGGAATGCAGGGTTTGGTCAATATACGGAAATCCATCAATACAATCCACTACATAAACAAACTCAAAGAACAAAACCACATGGTCATTTCATTGGATGCTGAAAAAGCATTTGACAAAATTCAGCATCCCTTCATGCTTAAAGTCTTGGAGAGAACAGGAATTCAAGGCCCATACCTAAACATAGTAAAAGCAATATACAGCAAACCGGTAGCCAGCATAAAACTAAATGGAGAGAAACTTGAAGCAATCCCACTGAAATCAGGGACCAGACAAGGCTGCCCCCTTTCCCTTATCTTTTCAATATTGTACTTGAGGTACTAGCTCGGGCAATTTGACAACATAAGGAGGTCAAAGGGATACAAATTGGAAAGGAAGAAGTCAAACTATCATTATTTGCAGACGACATGATCGTCTACCTAAGTGACCCAAAGAACTCCACTAGAGAGCTCCTACAGCTGATAAACAACTTCAGCAAAGTGGCAGGTTATAAAATCAACTCCAGCAAATCAGTGGCCTTCCTATACTCAAAGGATAAGCAGGCTGAGAAAGAAATTAGGGAAATGACCCCCTTCACAATATCTTGTTTTTTCTAATCAACACATGTTTTAAGGAATTCCCGCATTGTGTGAAATTATCTTATTTTTCCTAATCAACACGTTGTAACACGAAATGCTTTGGTTTGCCTGTATGTCTAAGCGTGTAGCCTCAAAAGAGAAGGCACAGGAGAGTTTTCTCTCGAAAGAATATGTAAGAATACCACCTTATAAGGAAATACAGTGTTGCAGAGTAAAGACAAATACATACATATTGGAAACACTTTAAGAGAAGAAATAAGGCATCGTAAAAATTAGCTTGTATCTCCTAAACTACACGTTGTAACTCGAAAAGATTTGGTGTGGCGTGTACGTCTAAACGTGTACCCTCAAAAGAGAACCCACAGGACAATTTTCTTTCTTCAAAATTTGTGAGAAAACTATGTTTTAAGGAAATCCCGCATCGTGCGAAATTATCTTGTTTTTTCTAATCAACACATTGTAATGCGAAAATCTTTGGTGTTGCGTGTATGTCTAAGCATGTAGCCTCAAAAGAGAATGTACCGGAGAGTTTTATCTCGAAAGAATATGTAAGAATACCACGTTATAAAGAAATACAGTGTTGCAGAGTAAGGACAAATACGTATGTATTGGAAACACTTTACGAGAAGAAATATCGCTTCATACAAAATTAGCTTGTATCTCCTATACAACAAGTGGTAACTCGAAAAAATTTGGTGTGGCGTGTACGTCTAAAAATGTAGCCTCAAAAGAGAACCAACAGGAGAATTTTCTTTCGTCAAATTTGTCAGAAAACCACGTTTTAAAGAAATCCTGCATCGTGCGAAATTATCTTATTTTTCCTAATCAACACGTTGTAACACGAAATGCTTTGGTTTTGCCTGTATGTCTAAGTGTGTAGTCTCAAAAGAGAAGGCACAGGAGAGTTTTCTCTTGAAAGAATATGTAAGAATAGCACGTTATAAGGAAATACAGTGTTGCAGAGTAAAGACAAATACATACTTATTGGAAACACTTCAAGAGAAGAAATAACGTATCGTACAAAATTAACTTGTATCTCCTAAACAACACGTTGTAAGTCGAAAAGTTTTGGTGTGGCATGTACGGCTAAACGTGTAGCCTCAAAAGAGAACCCACAGGAGAATTTTCTTTCGTCAAAATTTGTCAGAAAACCACGTTTTAAGGAAATCCTGCATCGTGAAAAATTATCTTGTTTTGCCTAAACAACACGTTGTAATTCGAAAAGCTTTGGTGTTGCGTGTATGTCTAACCGTGTAGCCTCAAAAGAGAAAGCACAGGAGAGTTTTCTCTCGAAAGAATATGTAAGAATTACACGTTATAAGGAAATACAGTGTTGCAGATAAAGACAAATACGTACGTATTGGAAACACTTAAACTTTACGAGAAGAAATAACTTATCGTAAAAAATTAGCTTGTATCTCCTAAACAACACGTTGTAACTCGAAAACATTTGGTGTGGCGTGTAAGTCTAAACGTGTAGCCTCAAAAGAGAACCCACAGGAGAATTTTCTTTGTCAAAATTTGTCAGAAAACCATGTTTTAAGGAAATCCCGCATCTTGCAAAATTATCTTGTTTTTCCTAAACAACTCATCTTAACGCAAAAAGCTTTGGTGTTGCGTGTATGTCTAAGCGTGTAGCCTCAAAAGAGAAGGCACAGGAGAGTTTTCTCTCGAAACAATATGTAAGAATACCACGTTATAAGGAAATACAGTGTTGCAGAGTAAAGACAATTATGTACGTATTGGAAACACTTAAACTTTAGAGAAGAAATAAAGCGTCATACAAAATTAGCTTATATCTCCTAAACAACACGTTGTAACTCGAAACGATTTGGTGTGGCGTTTACAACTAAACATGTAGCCTCAAAAGAGAACCCACAGGAGAATTTTTTTTCGTCAAAATTTGTCAGAAAACCATGTTTTAAGGAAATCCCGAATCGTTTGAAAATATCTTGTTTTTTCTAAACAACACATCGTAACTCGAAAAGCTTTGGTGTTGCGTGTATGTCTAGGCGTGTAGCCTCAAAAGAGACGGCAATGGAGAGTTTTCTCTCGAAAGAATATGTAAGAATACCACGTTATAAGGAAATACAGTGTTGCAGAGTAAAGACAAATAAGCACTTATTGGAAACACTTAAACTTTACGAGAAGAAATGATGCATCATACAAAATTAGCTTGTATCTCCTAAACAGCACGTTGTAACTTGAAAAGATTTGGTGTGGCGTGTATATCTAAACGTGTAGCCTCAAAAGAGAACCCACAAGAGAATTTTCTTTCCTCAAAATTTGTCAGAAAACCACGTTTTAAGGAAATCCCGCATCGTGTGTAATTATCTTTTTCCTAAACAACACGTTGTAACTCGAAAGGCTTTGGTGTTGCGTGTAAGTCTTAGCGTGTAGCCTCAAAAGAGACGGCAATGGAGAGTTTTCTCTCGAAAGAATATGTAATAATACCACGTTATAAGGAAATAAAGTGTTGCAGAGTAAAGACAAATAAGTACGTAATGGAAAAACTTAAACTTTATGAGAAATAATAACACATCGTAAAAAATAGCTTGTATCTCCTAAACAACACGTTGTAACTCGAAAGGATTTGGTGCGGCATATATGACAAAACGTGTAGCCTCAAAAGAGAACCCATAGGAGAATTTCCTTTCGTCAATATTTGTCAGAAAACCACATTTTAAGGAAATCCCGCATCGTGCGAAATTATCTTGTTTTTCCTAAACAACACGTTGTAACTTGAAAAGCTTTGGTGTTGCGTGTATTTCTAAGCGTGTAGCATCAAAAGAGAAGGCACAGGAGAGTTTTCTCTCGAAAGGATATGTAAGAATACTAAGTTATAAGGAAATACAGTGTTGCAGAGTAAAGACAAATACGTACATATTGGAAACACTTAAACTTTACGAGAAGAAATAACTTATCGTACAAAATTAGCTTGTATCTCCTAAACAACACGTTGTAACTCGAAAAGATTTGGTGTACCATGTGCGTCTAAACGTGTAGCCTCAAAAGAGAACGCACAGTAGAATTTTCTTTGGTCAAAATTTTTCAGACAACCACGTTTTAAGGAAATCCGGCATTGTGCGAAATTATCTATTTTTTCCTAAACAAAACGTCCAGACTCGAAAATCTTTGGTGTTGCGTGTATGTCTAAGCGTGTAGCCTCAAAAGAGAAGGCACAGGAGAGTTTTCTCTCGAAAGAATATGTAAGAATACCATGTTATAAGGAAATACAGTGTTGCAGATTAAAGACAAATACGTATATATTGGAAACATTTTACGAGAAGAAATAATGCTTCGTACAAGCTTGTATCTCCTAAACAACACGTTTTAACTCGAAATGATTTGGTGTGGCGTGTACGTCTAAACGTGTAGCCTCAAAAGAGAACCCACAGGAGAATTTTCTTTCGTCAAAATTTGTTAGAAAACCACATTTTAAGGAAATACTGCATCGTGCGAAATTATCTTGTTTTTCCTAAACAACACTTCGTAACTCGAAAAGCTTTGGTTTTGTGTGTATGTCTAATCATGTAGCCTCAAAGGAGAAGGCACAGGAGAGTTTTCTCTCGAACGAATATGTAAGAATACCACCTTATAAGGATATACAGTGTTGCAGAGAAAAGACAAATATGTACATATTGGAAACACTTAAACTTTACGAGAAGAAATAATGCATCGTACAAAATTAGCTTGTACCTCCTAAACAACACGTTGTAACTCGGAAAGATTTGATGTGGCTTGTACGTCTAAAAGTGTAGCCTCAAAAAAGAACCCACAGGAGAATATTCTTAGGTCAAAATTTGTCAGAAAACAACGTTTTAAGGAAATCCCGCATCGTGAGAAATTATCTTGTTTTTCCTAAACAACATATTTTAACTCGATAAGCTTTGTTGTTGCGTGTACGTCTAAGCGTGTAGCCTCAAAAGAGAAGGCACAGGAAAGTTTTCTCTCGAAAGAATATGTAAGAATACCACGTTATAAGGAAATACAGTGTTGCAGATTAAAGACAAAAAGTACATATTGGAAACACTTTACGAGAAGAAATAACGCATCGTACAAAATTAGCTTGTATCTCCAAAACAACACGTTTTAACTCGAAAAGATTTGGTGTGGCGTGTACGTCTAAACGTGTAGCCTCAAATGAGAACCCACAGGAGAATTTTCTTTCGTCAAAATTGGTCAGTAAACCACGTTTTAAGGAAATCCCAAATCATGCGAAATTATCTTGTTTTTCCTAAACAACATGTCGTAACTCGAAAAGCTTTGGTGTTGCGTGTATGTCTAAGCATGTAGCCTCAAAAGAGAAGGCACAGGAGAGTTTTCTCTCTAAAGAATATGTAAGAATACCACGTTATAAGGAAATACAGTGTTGCAGAGTAAAGACAAATACCTACGTATTGGAAACACTTTAGAAGAAGAAATAATGCATCGTACAAAATTAGCTTGTGTCTCCTAAACTACATGTTATAACTCGAAAAGATTTGGTGTGGGGTGTACGTATACACGTGTAGCCTCAAAAGAGAACCCACAGGAGTATTTTCTTTCGTCAAAATTTTTTCAGAAAACCACGTTTTAAGGAAATCCCGCATCGTGCGAAATTATCTTGTTTTTCCTAAACAACACGTTGTAACTCGAAAAGCTTTGGTGTTGCATGTATGTCTAAGCATGTAGCCACAAAAGGAAATGCACAGGAGAGTTTTCTCTCGAAAGAATATGTAAGAATACCACGTTATAAGGAAATACAGTGTTGCAGAGTAAAGACAAATACATACATATTGGAAACACTTAAACTTTATGAGAAGAAATAATGCATCATACAAAATTAGCTTGTATCTCCTAACAGCACGTTGTAACTCGAAAAGATTTGGTGTGGCGTGTACTTCTAAACGTGTAGCCTCAAAAGAGAACCACACAGGAGAATTTTCTTTTGTCAAAATTTGTCTGAAAACCATGTTTTAAGGAAATCCCGCATCGTGGGAAATTACCTTGTTTTTCCTAAACAACACGTTGTAACTCGAAAAGCTTTGGTGTTGCGTGTATGTCTAAGCGTATAGCCTCAAAAGAGAAGGCACAGGAGAATTTTCTCTCGAAATAATATGTAAGAATACCACGTTATAAGGAATTACAGTGTTGCAGAGTAAAGCAAATACATATGTATTGGAAACACTTTACAAGAAGAAATAACGCATCATCCAAAATTAGCTTGTATCTCCTAAACAATACGTTGTAACTCGGAAAGATTTGATGTGGCTTGTACGTCTAAACGTGTAGCCTCAAAGGAGAACCCACAGGATAATATTCTTTAGTCAAAATTAGTCAGAAAACCACGTTTTAAGGAAATCCCGCATCGTGCGAAATTATCTTGTTTTTCCTAAAGAACACTTTGTAACTCGAAAAGCTTTGCTGTTGCGTGAATGTCTAAGCGCGAAGCCTCAAAAGAGAAGGCACAGGAGAGTTTTCTCTTGAAAGAATATGTAAGAATACCAAGTTATAAGGAAATACAGTGTTGCAGAGTAAAGACAAATACGTAATTATTGGAAACACTTTACAAGAAGAAATAACGCATCGTACAAAATTAGCTTGTTTCTCCTAATCTGCACGTTGTAACTCGAAAAGATTTGGTGTGGCGTGTACGTCTAAACGTGTAGCCTCAAAAGAGAACCCACAGGAAAGTTTTCTGTCGTCAAATTTTTTTCAGAAAATCACGTTTTAAGGAAATCCCGCATCGTGCGAAATTATCTTGTTTTTCCTAAACAACACGTTGTAACTCGAAAAGCTTTGGTGTTTAGTGTATGTTTAAGCGTGTAGCCTCAAAGGAGAAGGCACAGAAGAGTTTTTTCTCGAAAGAATATGTAAGAATACCACGTTATAAGGAAATACAGTGTTGCAGAGTAAAGACAAATACGTACTTATTGGAAACACTTAAACTTTACGAGAAGAAATAATGCATCGTACAAAATTAGCTTGTATCTCCTAAACAGTACGTTGTAAATCAAAAAGATTTGGTGTTGCGTGTACGTCTAAACGTGTAGCCTCAAAAGAGAACCCACAGGAGAATTTTCTTGCGTCAAAATTTGTTCAGAAAACCACGTTTTAAGGAAATCCCGCATCGTACGAAATTATCTTGTTTTTCGTAAACAACACGTTGTCACTCGAAAAGCTTTGGTGTTGCGTGTATGTCTAAGCTTGTAGCCTCAAAAGAGAACGCACAGGAGAGTTTTCTCTTGAAAGAATATGTAAGAATACCACGTTATAAGGAAGTACAGTGTTGCAGAGTAAAGCAAATACATACATATTGGAAACACTCTACAAGAAGAAATAACGCATCATACAAAATTAGCTTGTATCTCCTAAACAACACATTGTAACTCAGAAAGATTTGATGTGGCTTGTATGTCTAAACGTGTAGCCTCAAAGGAGAACCCACAGGAGAATATTCTTTAGTCAAAATTGGTCAGAAAACCACGTTTTAAGGAAATCCCGCATTGTGCGAAATTATCTTGTTTTTCCTAAAGAACACTTTGTAACTCGAAAAGCTTTGGTGTTGCATATATGTCTAAGCGTGTAGCCTCAAAAGAGAAGGCACAGGAGAGTTTTCTCTCGAAAGAATACGTAAGAATATCACGTTATATGGAAATACAGTGTTGCAGAGTAAAGACAAATACATACGTATTTGAAACACTTTACAAGAAGAAATAACGCATCGTACAAAATTACGTTGTATCTCCTAAATTACACGTTTTAACTCGAAAAGATTTCGTATGGCGTGTACGTCTAAACATGTAGCCTGAAAAGAGAACCCACAGGAGAATTTTCTTTCGTCAAAATTTTTTCAGAAAACCACGTTTTAAGGAAATCCCGCATCGTGCGAAATTATCTTGTTTTTCCTAAAGAACACGTTGTAACTCGAATAGCTTTGGTGTTTAGTGTATGTCTAAGGGTGTAGCCTCAAAAGAGATCGCACAGGAGTGTTTTCTCTCGAAAGAATATGTAAGCATACCACGTTATTAGGAAATACAGTGTTGCAGAGTCAAGAAAAATACGTACGTATTGGATACACTTTACGAGAAGAAATAACGCATCAAACAAAATTAGCTTGTATCTCCTAAACAACACGTTGTAACTCGAAATGATTTGGTATGGCGTGTATGTCTAAACGTGTAGCCTCAAAAGAGAACCCAAAGGAGAATTTTCTTTCGTCAAAATTTGTCAGAAAACAATTTTTTAAGGAAATCCCGCATCGTGCGAAATTATCTTGTGTTTCCAAAACAACACATCGTAACTCGAAAAGCTTTGATGTTGCGTGTATGTCTAAGCATGTAGCCTCAAAAGAGAAGGCACAGGACAGTTTTCTCTCGAAAGAATATGTAAGAATACCACGTTATAAGGAAATACAGTGTTGCAGACTAAAGACAAATACGTACGTATTGGAAACACTTAAACTTTACGAGAAGAAATAACTTATCATACAAAATTAGCTTGTATCTCCTAAACAGCACGTTGTAACTCGAAAAGATTTGGTGTGGCGTGTACGTCTAAATGTGTAGCCTTAAAAGAGAACCCCCAGGAGAATTTTCTTTCGACAAAATTTTTCAGAAAACCACGTTTTAAGGAAATCCCGCATCGTGCGAAATTATCTTGTTTTTCCTAAACAACACGTCGTTACTAGAAAAGCTTTGGTGTTGCGTGTATGTCTAAGCATGTAGCCTCAAAAGAGAAGGCACTGGAGAGTTTTCTCTTGAAAGAATATGTAAGAATACCACAATATAAGGAAATACAATGTTGCAGAGTAAAGACAAATATGTACTTATTGGAAACACTTTACGAGGAGAAATAACGCATTGTAAAAAAATTAGCTTGTATCTCCTAAACAACACATTGTAACTCGAAAACATTTGGTGTGGCGTGTACGTCTAAAGGTGTAGCCTCAAAAGAGTACCCACAGGAAAATTTTCTTTCGTCAAAATTTGTCACAAAACCACGTTTTAAGGAAATCACGCATCGTGCGAAAAATCTTGTTTTTCCTAAACAACACGTTGTAACTCAAAAAGCTTTGGTGTTGCGTGTATGTCTATGCGTGTAGCATCAAAAGAGAAGGCACAGGAGAGTTTTCTCTGGAAACAATATGTAACAATACCACGTTATAAGGAAATACAGTGTTGCAGAATAAAGACAAATCCATACATATTGGAAACACTTAAACTTTACGAGAAGAAATAATGCATCGTACAAAATTAGCTTGTATCTCTTAACAGCACGTTGTAACTAGAAATGATTTGGTGTGGCGTGTACTTCTAAACAAGTAGCCTCAAAAGAGAACCCACAGGAGAATTTTCTTGCGTCAAAATTTGTCAGAAAACCACGGTTTAAGGAAATCCCGCATCATGCGAAATTATCTGGTTATTCCTAAACAACACGTTGTAACTCGAAAACCTTTGGTGTTTCGTGTAGGTCTTAGCGTGTAGCCTCAAAAGAGAAGGCAACGGAGAGTTTTCTCTCAAAAGAATATGTAAGAATACCACGTTAATAGGAACTACAGTGTTGCAGAGTAAAGACAAGTACGTACATATTGGAAACACTTTAGGAGAAGAAATAACGCATCATAAAATATTAGCTTGTATCTCCTAAACAACACGTTGTAACTCGAAAATATTTGGTGTGGCGTGTGCGTCTAAACGTGTAGCATGAAAAGAGAACCCACAGGAGAATTTTCTTTCGTCAAAATTTTTCAGAAAACCACGTATTAAGGAAATCCCGCATCGTGCGAAATTATCTTGTTTTTCCTAAACAAAACATCGTAACTCGAAAAGCTTTGGCGTTGCTTGTATATCTAATCGTGAAGCCTCAAAAGAGAAGGCACAGGAGAGTTTTCTCTCGAAAGGATATGTAAGAATACCACGTTATAAGGAAATACAGTGTTGCAGAGCAAAGACAAATACGTACGTTTTGGAAACATTTTATGAGAAGAAATAACGCTTCGTACAAGCTTGTATCTCCTAAACTACACGTTTTAACTCGAAATGATTTGGTGTGGTGTGTAGGTATAAACGTGTAGCCTCAAAAGAGAACCCACAGGAGAATTTTCTTTCGTCAAAATTTGTCAGAAATCCACGTTTTAAGGAAATCTCGCATCGTGCGAAATTATCTTGTTTTTCCTAATCAACATGTTGTAACTCGAAAAGATTAGGTGTTGCGTGTATGTCTAAGCGTGTAGCCTCAAAAGAGAAGGCACAGGAGAGTTTTCTCTCGAAAGAATATGTAAGAATACCACGTTATAAGGAAATACAGTGTTGCAGAGTAAAGACAAATACTTACTTATTGGAAACACTTAAACTTTATGAGAAGAAATAACTTATCATACAAAATTAGCTTGTATCTCCTAAACAGCACGTTGTAACTTAAAAAGATTTGGTGTGGCGTGTAATTCTAAACGTGTAGCCTCAAAAGAGAACCCACAGGAGAATTTTCTTTCATCAAAATTTGTCAGAAAACCATGTTTTAAGGAAATCCCGCATCGTGCAAAATTATCTTGTTTTTCCTAAACAACACATCTTAACTTGAAAAGCTTTGGTGTTGCGTGTATGTCTAAGCGTGTAGCCTCAAAAGAGAAGGCACAGGAGAGTTTTCACTCGAAACAATATGTAAGAATACCACGTTATAAGGAAATACAGTGTGGCAGAGTAAAGACAAATACCTACTTATTGGAAACACTTAAATTTTACGAGAAGTAATAACGCATCATATAAAATTAGCTTATATCTCCTAAACAACACATTGTAAATGGAAAAGATTTGGTGTGGCGTTTACAACTAAACATGTAGGCTTAAAAGAGAACCCACAGGAGAATTTTTTTCGTCAATATTGCCAGAAAAACATGTTTTAAGGAAATCCCGCATCGTGCGAAATTATCTTGTTTTTCCTAAACAACACATCGTAACTCGAAAAGCTTTGGTGTTGCGTGTATGTCTAGGCGTGTAGACTCAAAAGAGAAGGCACAGGAGAGTTTTCTCTCGAAAGAATATGTAAGAATACCACGTTATAAGGAAATACAGTGTTGCAGAGTAAAGACAAATACGCACTTATTAGAAACACTTAAACTTTATGAGAAGAAATAATGCATCGTACAAAATTAGCTTGTATCTCCTAAACAGCACGTTGTAACTTGAAAAGATTTGGTGTGGCGTGTACACCTAAACGTGTAGCCTCAAAAGACAACCCACAGGAGAATTTTCTTTCATCAAAATATGTCAGAAAACCACGTTTTAAGGAAATCCCTCATCGTGTGAAATTATCTTGTTTTTCCTAAACAACATGTTGTAACTCGAAAAGCTTTGGTGTTGCGTGTAAGCCTTAGCGTGTTGCCTCAAAAGAGAAGGCAATGGAGAGTTTTCTCTAGAAAGAATATGTAAGAATACCACGTTATAAGGAAATACAGTGTTGCAGAGTAAAGACAAATACGTACATATTGGAAACACTTTAACTTTATGAGAAAAAATAACACATCGTAAAAAATAGCTTGTATCTCCTCAACAACAAGTTGTAACTCGAAAAGACTTGGTGTGGCATGTATGACAAAACGTGTAGCCTCAAAAGAAAACCCATAGGAGAATTTTCTTTCGTCAATATTTGTCAGAAAACCACATTTTAAGGAAATCTCGCATCGTGCGAAATTATCTTGTTTTTCCTAAACAACACGTTGTAACTCGAAAAGCTTTGGTGTTGCGTGTATTTCTAAGCTTGTAGCCTCAAAAGAGAACGCACAGGAGAGTTTTCTCTCGAAAGAATATGTAAGAATACCACGTTATAAGGAAATACCGTGTTGCAGAGTAAAGTATTGGAAAAACTTTAAGAGAAGAAATAACGCATCATACAAAATTAGCTTGTATCTCCTAAACAACACGTTATAACCCGAAAAGATTTGGTGTGGCGTGTGTGTCTAAACGTGTAGCATCAAAATAGAACCCACAGGAGAATTTTCTTTCGTCAAAATTTTTCAGAAAACCACGTTTTATGGAAATCTCGCATCGTGCAAAATTTCCTTGTTTTTCCTAAACAACACGTGGTAACTCGAAAAGCTTTGGAGTTGCGTGTTTGTCTAAGCTTCTAGCCTCAAAAGAGAATGTACAGGAGAGTTTTCCCTCGAAAGAATATGTAAGAATACCACGTTATAAGGAAATACAGTGTTGCAGAGTAAAGACAAATAAGTACATATTGGAAACACTTTACGAGAAGAAATAACGCATCATACAATATTTGCTTGTATCTCCTAAACAACACGTTGTAACTCAAAAATATTTGGTGTGGCTCGTACCTCTACACGTGTAGCCTCAAAAGAGAACCCACAGAAGAACTTTCTTTCGTCAAAATTTGTCAAAAAACCACGTTTTAAGGAAATCCCACATCGTGCAAAATTATCTTGTTTTTCCTTAACAACACGTTGTAACTCGAAAAGCTTTGGTGTTGTGTGAATGTCTGAGCATGTAGTCTCTAAAGAGAATGCACAGGAGAGTTTTCTCTCGAAAGAACATGTAAGAATACAATGTCATAAGGAAAAACAGTGTTGCAGAGTAAAGACAAATATGTACATATAGGAAACACTTTACGAGAAAAAATAACGCATCGTACAAAATTAGCTTGTATCTCCTAAACAACACGTGGTAACTCGAAAGGATTTGGTGTGGCGTGTACGTCTATACAGGTAGCCTCAAAAGAGAACCCACAGGAGAATTTTCTTTCGTCAAAATTTTTCCTAAAACCACGTTTTAAGGAAATCCCGCATCGTGTGAAATTATCTTGTTTTTCATAAACAACACGTTGTAACTCGAAAAGCTTTGGTGTTGCCTGTATGTCTAAGTGTGTAGCCTCAAAAGGGAACGCACAGGATAGTTTTCTCTCGAAAGAATATGCATGAATTCCACCTTATAAGGAAATACAATGTTGCAGAGTAAAGACAAATATGTACGTATGGGAAACACTTTACAAAAATAATTAACGCATCATAAAAAATTAACTTGTATCTCCTAAACGACACGTTGTAACTCGAAAAGATTTGGTATGGCATGTACGTCTAAACATGTAGCCTCAAAAGAGAACCCACAGGAGAATTTTCTTTCGTCAAAATTTTTCAGAAAACCACGTTTTAAGGAAATCCCGCATCGTGCGAAATCATCTTGTTTTTCCTAAACAACATGTTGTAACTCAAAAAGCTTTGGTGTTGCGTGTATGTGTAAGCATGGAGCCTCAAAAGAGAAGGCACAGGAGAGTTTTCTCTCAAAAGAATAGGTAAGAATACCACGTTATAAGGAAATACAATTTTGCAGAGTAAAGACAAATAAGTACTTATTGGAAACACTTTACGAGAAGAAATAACGCATCGTACAAAATTAGCTTGTATCTCCTAAACAACACGTTGTAACTCGAAAAGATTTGGTGTGCCGTGTACGTCTAAACGTGTAGCCTCAAAAGAGAACCCACAGGAGAATTTTCTTTCATCAAAATTTGTCAGAAACCACGTTTTAAAGAAATCTCGCATCGTGCAAAATTATCTTGTTTTTCCTAAACAACAGGTTGTAACTGGAAAATCTTTGGTGTTGCCTGTATGTCTAAGCTTGTAGCCTCAAAGGAGAACTCACAGCAGAGTTTTCTCTCGAAAGAATATGTAAGAATACCACGTTATAAGGAAATACAGTGTTGCAGAGTAAAGACAAATATGTACGTATTGGAAACACTTTAAGAGAAGAAATAACGCATCTTACAAAATTAGCTTGTATCTCCTAAACAACACGTTGTAACTCGAAAAGATTTGGTGTGGCTCTTACCTCTACACGTGTAGCCTCAAAAAAGAACCCACAGGAGAACATTCTTTCGTCAAAATTTTTCAGAAATCCACGTTTTATGGAAATCTGGCATCGTGCGAAATTATCTTGTTTTTCTTAACTACACATTGTAACTCAAAAAGCTTTGGCATTTCGTGTTTGTGTAAGCATGGAGCCTCAAAAGAGAAGGCACAGGAGAGTTTTCTCTCAAAAGAATATGTAAGAATACCATGTTATGAGGAAATACACTTTTGCAGAGTAAAGACAAATAAGTACATATTGGAAACACTTTACGAGAAAAAATAACGCATCGTACAAAATTAGCTTGTATCTCCTAAACAACACGTTGTAACTCAAAAAGATTTGGTGTGACGTGTATGTCTAAACGTGTAGCCTCAAAAGAGAACCCACAGGAGAATTTTCTTTCATCAAAATTTTTCAGAAACCACGTTTTAAGGAAATCTCGAATCGTGCGAAATTATCTTGTTTTTTCTAAACAACACGTTGTAACTCGAAAAGCTTTGGTGTTGCGTGTATGTCTAAGCGTGAAACCTCAAAAGAGAACTCACAGGAGAGTTTTCTCTCGAAAGAATATGTAAGAATACCACGTTATGAGGAAATACAGTGTTGCAGAGTAAAGACAAATATGTACGTATTGGAAACACTTTAAGAGAAGAAATAACGCATCGTACAAAATTAGCTTGTATCTCCTAAACAACACGTTGTAACTCGAAATGATTTGGTGTGGCATGTACGTCTAAACGTGTAGCCTCAAAAGAGAACCCACAGGAGAATTTTCTTTCTTCAAAATTTTTCAGAAAACCACGTTTTAAGGAAATCCCTCATCGTGTGAAATTATCTTGTTTTTCCTAAACAACAGGTCGTAACTCGAAAAGCTTTGGTGTTGCGTGTATGTGTAAGCGTGGAGCCTCAAAAGAGAAGGCACAAGAGAGTTTTCTCTCGAAAGAATCTGTAAGAATACCACGTTATAAGGAAATACAATTTTGCAGAGTAAAGACAAATAAGTACATATTGGAAACACTTTATGAGAAGAAATAACGCATCGTACAAAATTAGCATGTATCTCCAAAACAACACGTTGTAACTCAAAAAGATTTGGTGTGACGTGTACGTCTAAACGTGTAGCCTCAAAAGAGAACACACAGGAGAATTTTCCTTCATCAAAATTTGTCAGAAACCACGTTTTAAGGAAATCTCGCATCGTGCGAAATTATATTGTTTTTCCTAAACAACACGTTGTAACTCGAAAAGCTTTGGTGATGCATGTATGTCTAAGCGTGTAACCTCAAAAGAGAACGCACAGGAGAGTTTTCTCTCGAAAGAATATGTAAGAATACCACGTTATAAGGAAATAGTGTTGCAGAGTAAAGACAAATACGTACGTATTGGAAACACTTTACGAGAAGAAATAACGCATAGTACAAAATTAGCTTGTATCTCCTAAACAACACGTTGTAACTCGAAAAGATTTGGTGTGGCCTGTATGTCTAAACGTGTAGCCTCAAAAGAGAACCCACAGGAGAATTTTCTTTCGTCAAAATTGGTCAGTAAACCACATTTTAAGGAAATCCCGCATCATGCGAAATTATCTTGTTTTTCCTAAACAACCGGTCGTAACTCGAAAAGCTTTGGTGTTGCGAGTATGTCTAAGCATGTAGCCTCAAATGAGAAGGCGTAGGAGGAGAGTTTTCCCTTAAAGAAAATGTAAGAATACCACGTTAAAAAGAAATACAGTGTTGCAGAGTAAAGACAAATATGTACGTATTGGAAACACTTTACAAGAAGAAATAATGCATCGTAAAAAATTAGCTTGTATCTCCGAAACTACACGTTATAACTCGAAAAGATTTGGTGTGGCGTGTACATCTAAACGTGTAGCCTCAAAAGAGAACCCACAGGAGTATTTTCTTTCGTCAAAATTTTTTCAGAAAACCACGATTTTAGGAAATCCCGCATCGTGCGAAATTATCTTGTTTTTCCTAAACAACACGTTGTAACTCGTGTAGCTTTGGTGTTGCATGTATGTCTAAGCATGTAGCCTTCAAAAGAGAACGCACAGGAGAGTTTTCTCTCGAAAGAATATGTAAGAATACGACGTTAAAAGGAAATACAGTGTTGCAGAGTAAAGACAAATATGTATGTATTGGAAACACTTTACGAGAAGAAATAAAGCATCGTAAAAAATTAGCTTGTATCTCCTAAACAACACGTTGTAACTAGAAAATATTTGGTGTGGTGTGTGCGTCTAATCGTGTAGCCTCAAAAGAGAACCCACAGGAGAATTTTCGTTCGTCAAAATTTTTCAGAAAACCACGTTTTAAGGAAATCCCGCATCCTGCGAAATTATCTTGGTTTTCCCAAACAAAACGTCATAACTCGAAAAGCTTTGGTGTTGCCTGTATGTCTAAGCGTGTAGCCTCAAAAGAGAAGGCACAGGAGAGTTTTCTCTATAAAGAATATGTAAGAATACCACGTTATAAGGAAATACATTGTTGCAGAGTAAAGACAAATATGTTCGTATTGGAAACACTTTACGAGAAGAAATAACGCTTCGTACAAGCTTGTATCTCCTAAACAACACGTTTTAACTCGAAATGATTTGGTGTGGCGTGTACGTCTAAACGTGTAGCCTCAAAAGAGAACCCACAGGAGAATTTTCTTTCGTCAAAATTTGTAAGAAAACCACGGTTTAAGGAAAGCCCGCATCATGCGAAATTATATTGTTTTTCCTTATCAACACGTGTAAATCAAAAAGATTTGGTTTTGCGTGTATGTCTAAGCATGTAGCCTCAAATGAGAAGGCACAGGAGAGTTTTCTCTCGAAAGAATATGTAAGAATACCACGTTATAAGGAAATACAGTGTTGCAGAGTAAAGACAAATACGTACGTATTGGAAACACTTTACGAGAAGAAATAATGCATCGCACAAAATTAGCATGTATCTCCTAAACTACACGTTATAACTCGAAAAGATTTGGTGTGACGTGTACATCTAAACGTGTAGCCTCAAAAGAGAACCCACAGGAGTATTTTCTTTGGTCAAATTTTTTTCAGAAAACCACGATTTAAGGAAATCCCGCATCGTGCGAAATTATCTTGTTTTTCCTAAACAACACGTTGTAACTCAAAAGCTTTGATGTTGCGTGTATGTCTAAGCGTGTAGCCTCAAAAGAGAATGCACAGGACAGTTTTCTCTCGAAAGAATATGTAAGAATACCATGTTATGAGGAAATACAATGTTGCAGAGTAAAGACAAATACGTACATATTGGAAACACTTAAACTTTACGAGAAGAAATAATGCATCATAAAAAACTAGCTTGTAACTCCTAAACAGCACGTTGTAACTCAAAAAGATTTGGTGTGGTGTTTACGTCTAAATGTGCAGCCTCAAAAGAGAACCCACAGGAGAATTTTCTTTCGTCAAATTTTGTCAGAAAACCACGTTTTAAGGAAATCCCACATCGTGCGAAATTATCTTGTTTTTCCTAAACATCACGGTGTCACTCGAAAATCTTTGGTGTTGCGTGTATGTCTAAGCATGTAGCCTCAAAAGAGAAGGCACAGGAGAGTTTTCTCTCAAAAGAATATGTAAGAATACCACGTTATTAGGAAATACAGTATTGCACACTAAAGAAAATACATACTTATTGGAAACACTTTACAAGAAGAAATAACGCATCGTACAAAATTAGCTTGTATCTCCTGAACAACACATGGTAACTCGAAATGATTCGGTGTTGCGTGCACGTCTAAACGTGTAGCCTCAAAAGAGAACCCACAGGAGAATGTTCTTTCCTCAAAACTTGTCAGAACACCACGTTTTAAGGAAATCCCGCATCGTGCGAAATTATCTTGTTTTTCATAAAAACACGTTGTAACTCGAAAAGCTTTGGTGTTGCCTGTATGTCTAAGTGTGTAGCCTCAAAAGGGAACGCACAGGATAGTTTTCTCTCGAAACAATATGTAAGAATACCACGTGATAAGGAAATACAGTGTTGCAGCGTAAAGACAAATATGTACGTATTGGAAACGCTTTACGAGAAGAATTAACGCATCGTACAAAATTAGCTTGTATCTCCTAAACAACACGTTGTAACTCGAAAAAATTTGGTGTGGCGTGTAAATCTAAAAATGTAGCCTCAAAAGAGAACCCAAAGGAGAATTTTCTTTCGTCAAAATTTGTCAGAAAACCACGTTTTAAGGAAATCCCGCATCGTGCGATATCATCTTCTTTTTCCTAAACAACATGTTGTAACTCGAAAAGCTTTGGTGTTGCGTGTATGTGTAAGCGTGGAGCCTCAAAAGAGAAGGCACAGGAGAGTTTTCTCTTGAAAGAATATGTAATACTACCACGTTATAAGAAAATACAATTTTGCAGGGTAAAGACAAATAAGAACTTATTGGAAACACATTACAATAAGAAATAACGTATCCTAGAAAATTAGCTTGTATCTCCTAAACAACACGTTGTAACTTGAAAAGATTTGGTGTGACGTGTACGTCTAAATGTGTAGCCTCAAAAGAGAACCCACAGGAGAATTTTCTATCATCAAAATTTGTCAGAAACCACGTTTTATGGAATTCTCGCATCGTGCGAAATTATCTTGTTTTTCCTAAACAACACGTGGTAACTCGAAAAGCTTTGGTGGTGCGTGTATGTCTAAGCGTGTAGCCTCAAAAGAGAACACACAGGAGAGTTTTCTCTCGAAAGAATATGTAAGAATACCACGTTATAAGGAAATACAGTGTTGCAGAGTAAAGACAAATACATACGTATTGGAAACACTTTACGAGAAGAATTAAAGCATCGTACAAAATTAGCTTGTATCTCCTAAACAACACCTTGTAACTCGAAAAGATTTAGTGTGGCTCGTACCCCTACACGTGTAGCCTCAAAAGAGAACCCACAGGAGAATTTTCTTTCGTCAAATTTTTTTCAGAAAACCACGTTTTATGGAAATCTCGCATCGTGCGAAATTATCTTGTTTGTACTAAACAACACGTTGTTACTCGAAAATCTTTGTCGTTGCGTGTATGTCTAAGCATGTAGCCTCGAAAGAGCAGGCACAGGAGAGTTTTCCCTCAAAGAATATGTAAGAATACCACGTTATAAGGAAATACAGTGTTGCAGACTAAATACAAATAAGTACGTATTGGAAACAATTTACGAGAAGAAATAACACATCGTACAAAATTTGATTGTATCTGCTAAACAACACGTTGTAACTCGAAAAGATTTGGTGTGGCTCATACGTCTACACGTGTAGCCTCAAAAGAGAACCCACAGGAGAAGTTTCTTTCCTCAAAATTTTTCAGGAAACCACGTTTAAGGAAATGCCGCATCGTGCAAAATTATCTTGTTTTTCCTAAACAACACGATGTAACTCGAAAAGCTTTGGTGTTGCGTGTATGTCTAAGCGTGTAACCTCTTAAGAGAACGCACAGGAGAGTTTTCTCTCGAAAGAATATGTAAGAATACAACGTTATAAGGAAATACAGTGTTGCAGAGTAAAGACAAATACGTACGTATTGGAAACACTTTAAGAGAAGAAATATCGCATCATAAAAAATTAGCTTGTATCTCCTAAACAACACGTGGTAACTCGAAAGGATTTGGTGTGGCGTGTACGTCTAAAAGTGTAGCCTCAAAAGAGAACCCACATGAAAATTTTCTTTCGTCAAAATTTGTCAGAAAACCAAGTTTTAAGGAAATCCCGCATCGTGCGAAATTATCTTGCTTTTCATAAACAACGCGTTTTAACTCGAAAAGCTTTGGTGTTGCCTGTATGTCTAATTGTGTAGCCTCAAAAGGGAACGCACAGGATAGTTTTCTCTCAAAAGAATATGTAAGAATACCACGTTATGAGGAAATAAAGTGTTGCAGAGTAAAGACAAATACGTACATATTGGAAACACTTTATGAGAAGAAATAACGCATCTTAATAAATTTGCTTGTATCTCCTAAACAACACGTTGTAACTAGAAAAGATTTGGTGTGGCTCGTACTTCTACACGTGTTGACTCAAGTTACGAGAAGAAGTAACGCATAGTAAAAAATTAGTTTGTATCTCCTAAACAACACGTTGTAACTCGAAAAAATTTGGTGTGGCGTGTACGTCTAAACGTGTAGCCTCAAAAGAGAACCCACAGGAGAATTTTCTTTCGTCAAAATTTTTCAGAAAACCACGTTTTTAGGAAATCCTGCATCGTGCGAAATCATCTTCTTCTCCCTAAAGAACATGTTGTAACTCGAAATGCTTTGGTGTTGCGTGTATGTGTAAGCGTGGAGCCTCAAAAGAGAAGGCACAGGAGAGTTTTCTCTCGAAAGAATATGTAAGAATACCACTTCATAAGGAAATACAGTTTTGCAGAGTAAAGACATATACGTACGAATTGGAAACTCTTTACGAGAAGAAATAACGCAGAGTACAAAATTAGCTTGTATCTCCAAAACTACACGTTGTATTTCGAAAAGAATTGTTGTGGCGTGTACGTCTTAACATGTAGCATCTAAAGAGAACCAAAAGGAGAATTTTCTTTCGTCAAAATTTTTCAGAAAATCACGTTTTAAGGAAATCCCGCATCGTGCGAAATTATCTTGTTTTTCCTAAACAACACGTTGCAAGTCGAAAAGCTTTCATGTTGCGTGTATGTCTAAGTGTGTAGCCTCAAAAGAGAAGGCACAGGACAGTTTTCTCTCGAAAGGATATGTAAGAATACCACTTCATAAGGAAATACAGTTTTGCAGAGTAAAGACATATACGTACGCATTGGAAACTCTTTACGAGAAGAAATAACGCAGAGTACAAAATTAGCTTGTATCTCCAAAACTACACGTTGTATTTCGAAAAGAATTGTTGTGGCGTGTACGTCTTAACATGTAGCATCTAAAGAGAACCAAAAGGAGAATTTTCTTTCGTCAAAATTTTTCAGAAAATCACGTTTTAAGGAAATCCCGCATCGTGCGAAATTATCTTGTTTTTCCTAAACAACACGTTGTAAGTCGAAAAGCTTTCATGTTGCGTGTATGTCTAAGTGTGTAGCCTCAAAAGAGAAGGCACAGGACAGTTTTCTCTCGAAAGGATATGTAAGAATACCACTTCATAAGGAAATACAGTTTTGCAGAGTAAAGACATATACGTACGCATTGGAAACTCTTTACGAGAAGAAATAACGCATAGTACAAAATTAGCTTGTATCTCCAAAACTACATGTTGTATCTCGAAAAGAATTGTTGTGGCGTGTACGTCTTAACATGTAGCATCTAAAGAGAACCAAAAGGAGAATTTTCTTTCGTCAAAATTTTTCAGAAAATCACGTTTTAAGGAAATCCCGCATCGTGCGAAATTATCTTGTTTTTCCTAAACAACACGTTGTAAGTCGAAAAGCTTTCATGTTGCGTGTATGTCTAAGTGTGTAGCCTCAAAAGAGAAGGCACAGGACAGTTTTCTCTCAAAAGGATATGTAAGAATATCACTTGATAAGGAAATACAGTTTTGCAGAGTAAAGACATATACGTACGTATTGGAAACTCTTTACGAGAAGAAATAACGCATCGTACAAAATTAGCTTGTATCTCCAAAACTACACGTTGTAACTCGAAAAGAATTGTTGTGGCGTGTACGTCTTAACATGTAGCATCTAAAGAGAACCAAAAGGAGAATTTTCTTTCGTCAAAATTTTTCAGAATATCACGTTTTAAGGAAATCCCGCATCATGCGAAATTATCTTGTTTTTCCTAAACAACACGTTGTAAGTCGAAAAGCTTTCATGTTGCGTGTATGTCTAAGTGTGTAGCCTCAAAAGAGAAGGCACAGGACAGTTTTCTCTCGAAAGGATATGTAAGAATACCACTTCATAAGGAAATACAGTTTTGCAGAGTAAAGACATATATGTACGCATTGGAAACTCTTTACGAGAAGAAATAACGCATAGTACAAAATTAGCTTGTATCTCCAAAACTACACGTTGTAACTCGAAAAGAATTGTTGTGGCGTGTACGTCTTAACATGTAGCATCTAAAGAGAACCAAAAGGAGAATTTTCTTTTGTCAAAATTTTTCAGAAAATCACGTTTTAAGGAAATCCCGCATCGTGCGAAATTATCTTGTTTTTCCTAAACAACACGTTGTAAGTCGAAAAGCTTTCATGTTGCGTGTATGTCTAAGTGTGTAGCCTCAAAAGAGAAGGCACAGGACAGTTTTCTCTCGAAAGGATATGTAAGAATACCACTTCATAAGGAAATACAGTTTTGCAGAGTAAAGACATATACGTACGCATTGGAAACTCTTTACGAGAAGAAATAACGCATAGTACAAAATTAGCTTGTATCTCCAAAACTACACGTTGTATCTCGAAAAGAATTGTTGTGGCGTGTACGTCTTAACATGTAGCATCTAAAGAGAACCAAAAGGAGAATTTTCTTTCGTCAAAATTTTTCAGAAAATCACGTTTTAAGGAAATCCCGCATCGTGCGAAATTATCTTGTTTTTCCTAAACAACACGTTGTAAGTCGAAAAGCTTTCATGTTGCGTGTATGTCTAAGTGTGTAGCCTCAAAAGAGAAGGCACAGGACAGTTTTCTCTCGAAAGGATATGTAAGAATACCACTTCATAAGGAAATACAGTTTTGCAGAGTAAAGACATATACGTACGCATTGGAAACTCTTTACGAGAAGAAATAACGCATAGTACAAAATTAGCTTGTATCTCCAAAACTACATGTTGTATCTCGAAAAGAATTGTTGTGGCGTGTACATCTTAACATGTAGCATCTAAAGAGAACCAAAAGGAGAATTTTCTTTCGTCAAAATTTTTCAGAAAATCACGTTTTAAGGAAATCCCGCATCGTGCGAAATTATCTTGTTTTTCCTAAACAACACGTTGTAAGTCGAAAAGCTTTCATGTTGCGTGTATGTCTAAGTGTGTAGCCTCAAAAGAGAAGGCACAGGACAGTTTTCTCTCGAAAGGATATGTAAGAATACCACTTCATAAGGAAATACAGTTTTGCAGAGTAAAGACATATACGTACGCATTGGAAACTCTTTACGAGAAGAAATAACGCATAGTAAAAAATTAGCTTGTATCTCCAAAACTACATGTTGTATCTCGAAAAGAATTGTTGTGGCGTGTACGTCTTAACATGTAGCATCTAAAGAGAACCAAAAGGAGAATTTTCTTTCGTCAAAATTTTTCAGAAAATCACGTTTTAAGGAAATCCCGCATCGTGCGAAATTATCTTGTTTTTCCTAAACAACACGTTGTAAGTCGAAAAGCTTTCATGTTGCGTGTATGTCTAAGTGTGTAGCCTCAAAAGAGAAGGCACAGGACAGTTTTCTCTCGAAAGGATATGTAAGAATACCACTTCATAAGGAAATACACTTTTGCAGAGTAAAGACATATACGTACGTATTGGAAACTCTTTACGAGAAGAAATAACGCATCGTACAAAATTAGCTTGTATCTCCAAAACTACACGTTGTAACTCGAAAAGAATTGTTGTGGCGTTTACGTCTTAACATGTAGCATCTAAAGAGAACCAAAAGGAGAATTTTCTTTCGTCAAAATTTTTCAGAAAATCACGTTTTAAGGAAATCCCGCATCGTGCGAAATTATCTTGTTTTTCCTAAACAACACGTTGTAAGTCGAAAAGCTTTCATGTTGCGTGTATGTCTAAGTGTGTAGCCTCAAAAGAGAAGGCACATGACAGTTTTCTCTCGAAAGAATATTGTAGAATACCCCGTTATAAGGAAGTACAATTTTGGAGAGTAAAGACAAATACGTACGTATTGAAAACACTTTACGAGAAGAAATAACGCATCGTACAAAATTAGGTTGTATCTCCAAAACTACACGTTGTATCTCGAAAAGAATTGTTGTGGCGTGTACGTCTTAACATGTAGCATCTAAAGAGAACCAAAAGGAGAATTTTCTTTCGTCAAAATTTTTCAGAAAATCACGTTTTAAGGAAATCCCGCATCGTGCGAAATTATCTTGTTTTTCCTAAACAACACGTTGTAAGTCGAAAAGCTTTCATGTTGCGTGTATGTCTAAGTGTGTAGCCTCAAAAGAGAAGGCACAGGACAGTTTTCTCTCGAAAGGATTTGTAAGAATACCACTTCATAAGGAAATACAGTTTTGCAGAGTAAAGACATACGTACGCATTGGAAACTCTTTACGAGAAGAAATAACGCATCGCACAAAATTAGCTTGTATCTCCAAAACTACACGTTGTATCTCGAAAAGAATTGTTGTGGCGTTTACGTCTTAACATGTAGCATCTAAAGAGAACCAAAAGGAGAATTTTCTTTCGTCAAAATTTTTCAGAAAATCACGTTTTAAGGAAATCCCGCATCGTGCGAAATTATCTTGTTTTTCCTAAACAACACGTTGTAAGTCGAAAAGCTTTCATGTTGCGTGTATGTCTAAGTGTGTAGCCTCAAAAGAGAAGGCACAGGAGAATTTTCTCTCGAAAGGATATGTAAGAATACCCCGTTATAAGGAAGTACACTTTTGGAGAGTAAAGACAAATACGTACGTATTGAAAACACTTTACGAGAAGAAATAACGCATCGTACAAAATTAGCTTGTATCTCCAAAACTACACGTTGTAACTCGAAAAGAATTGTTGTGGCGTGTACGTCTTAACATGTAGCATCTAAAGAGAACCAAAAGGAGAATTTTCTTTCGTCAAAATTTTTCAGAAAATCACGTTTTAAGGAAATCCCGCATCGTGCGAAATTATCTTGTTTTTCCAAAACAACACGTTGTAAGTCGAAAAGCTTTCATGTTGCGTGTATGTCTAAGTGTGTAGCCTCTAAAGAGAAGGCACAGGAGAGTTTTCTCTCGAAAGGATATGTAAGAATACCACTTCATAAGGAAATACAGTTTTGCAGAGTAAAGACATATACGTACGTATTGGAAACTCTTTACGAGAAGAAATAACGCATCGTACAAAATTAGCTTGTATCTCCAAAACTACACGTTGTATCTCGAAAAGAATTGTTGTGGCGTGTACGTCTTAACATGTAGCATCTAAAGAGAACCAAAAGGAGAATTTTCTTTCGTCAAAATTTTTCAGAAAATCACGGTTTAAGGAAATCCCGCATCGTGCGAAATTATCTTGTTTTTCCTAAACAACACGTTGTAAGTCGAAAAGCTTTCATGTTGCGTGTATGTCTAAGTGTGTAGCCTCAAAAGAGAAGGCACAGGAGAGTTTTCTCTCGAAAGAATATGTAAGAATACCACTTCATAAGGAAATACAGTTTTGCAGAGTAAAGACATATACGTACGTATTGGAAACTCTTTACGAGAAGAAATAACGCATCGTACAAAATTAGCTTGTATCTCCAAAACTACACGTTGTAACTCCAAAAGAATTGTTGTGGCGTGTACGTCTTAACATGTAGCATCTAAAGAGAACCAAAAGGAGAATTTTCTTTCGTCAAAATTTTTCAGAAAATCACGTTTTAAGGAAATCCCGCATCTTGCGAAATTATCTTGTTTTTCCTAAACAACACGTTGTAAGTCGAAAAGCTTTCATGTCGCGTGTATGTCTAAGTGTGTAGCCTCAAAAGAGAAGGCACAGGACAGTTTTCTCTCGAAAGGATATGTAAGAATACCACTTCATAAGGAAATACAGTTTTGCAGAGTAAAGACATATACGTACGCATTGGAAACTCTTTACGAGAAGAAATAACGCATCGTACAAAATTAGCTTGTATCTCCAAAACTACACGTTGTATCTCGAAAAGAATTGTAGTGGCGTGTACGTCTTAACATGTAGCATCTAAAGAGAACCAAAAGGAGAATTTTCTTTCGTCAAAATTTTTCAGAAAATCACGTTTTAAGGAAATCCCGCATCGTGCGAAATTATCTTGTTTTTCCTAAACAACACGTTGTAAGTCGAAAAGCTTTCATGTTGCGTGTATGTCTAAGTGTGTAGCCTCAAAAGAGAAGGCACAGGACAGTTTTCTCTCGAAAGGATTTGTAAGAATACCACTTCATAAGGAAATACAGTTTTGCAGAGTAAAGACATACGTACGCATTGGAAACTCTTTTCGAGAAGAAATAACGCATCGTACAAAATTAGCTTGTATCTCCAAAACTACACGTTGTATCTCGAAAAGAATTGTTGTGGCGTGTACGTCTTAACATGTAGCATCTAAAGAGAACCAAAAGGAGAATTTTCTTTCGTCAAAATTTTTCAGAAAATCACGTTTTAAGGAAATCCCGCATCGTGCGAAATTATCTTGTTTTTCCTAAACAACACGTTGTAAGTCGAAAAGCTTTCATGTTGCGTGTATGTCTAAGTGTGTAGCCTCAAAAGAGAAGGCACAGGACAGTTTTCTCTCGAAAGGATATGTAAGAATACCACTTCATAAGGAAATACAGTTTTGCAGAGTAAAGACATATACGTACGCATTGGAAACTCTTTACGAGAAGAAATAACGCATAGTACAAAATTAGCTTGTATCTCCAAAACTACACGTTGTATCTCGAAAAGAATTGTAGTGGCGTGTACGTCTTAACATGTAGCATCTAAAGAGAACCAAAAGGAGAATTTTCTTTCGTCAAAATTTTTCAGAAAATCACGTTTTAATGAAATCCCGCATCGTGCGAAATTATCTTGTTTTTCCTAAACAACACGTTGTAAGTCGAAAAGCTTTCATGTTGCGTGTATGTCTAAGTGTGTAGCCTCAAAAGAGAAGGCACAGGACAGTTTTCTCTCGAAAGGATTTGTAAGAATACCACTTCATAAGGAAATACAGTTTTGCAGAGTAAAGACATACGTACGCATTGGAAACTCTTTACGAGAAGAAATAACGCATCGTACAAAATTAGCTTGTATCTCCAAAACTACACGTTGTATCTCGAAAAGAATTGTTGTGGCGTGTACGTCTTAACATGTAGCATCTAAAGAGAACCAAAAGGAGAATTTTCTTTCGTCAAAATTTTTCAGAAAATCACGTTTTAAGGAAATCCCGCATCGTGCGAAATTATCTTGTTTTTCCTAAACAACACGTTGTAAGTCGAAAAGCTTTCATGTTGCGTGTATGTCTAAGTGTGTAGCCTCAAAAGAGAAGGCACAGGACAGTTTTCTCTCGAAAGGATATGTAAGAATACCACTTCATAAGGAAATACAGTTTTGCAGAGTAAAGACATATACGTACGCATTGGAAACTCTTTACGAGAAGAAATAACGCATAGTACAAAATTAGCTTGTATCTCCAAAACTACACGTTGTATCTCGAAAAGAATTGTAGTGGCGTGTACGTCTTAACATGTAGCATCTAAAGAGAACCAAAAGGAGAATTTTCTTTCGTCAAAATTTTTCAGAAAATCACGTTTTAATGAAATCCCGCATCGTGCGAAATTATCTTGTTTTTCCTAAACAACAAGTTGTAAGTCGAAAAGCTTTCATGTTGCGTGTATGTCTAAGTGTGTAGCCTCAAAAGAGAAGGCACAGGACAGTTTTCTCTCGAAAGGATATGTAAGAATACCACTTCATAAGGAAATACAGTTTTGCAGAGTAAAGACATATACGTACGTATTGGAAACTCTTTACGAGAAGAAATAACGCATCGTACAAAATTAGCTTGTATCTCCAAAACTACACGTTGTAACTCGAAAAGAATTGTTGTGGTGTGTACGTCTTAACATGTAGCATCTAAAGAGAACCAAAAGGAGAATTTTCTTTCGTCAAAATTTTTCAGAAAATCACGTTTTAAGGAAATCCCGCATCGTGCGAAATTGTCTTGTTTTTCCTAAACAACACGTTGTAAGTCGAAAAGCTTTCATGTTGCGTGTATGTCTAAGTGTGTAGCCTCAAAAGAGAAGGCACAGGAGAGTTTTCTCTCGAAAGAATATGTAAGAATACCACTTCATAAGGAAATACAGTTTTGCAGAGTAAAGACATATACGTACGTGTTGGAAACTCTTTACGAGAAGAAATAACGCATCGTACAAAATTAGCTTGTATCTCCAAAACTACACGTTGTAACTCGAAAAGAATTGTTGTGGCGTGTACGTCTTAACATGTAGCATCTAAAGAGAACCAAAAGGAGAATTTTCTTTCGTCAAAATTTTTCAGAAAATCACGTTTTAAGGAAATCCCGCATCGTGCGAAATTATCTTGTTTTTCCTAAACAACACGTTGTAAGTCGAAAAGCTTTCATGTTGCGTGTATGTCTAAGTGTGTAGCCTCAAAAGAGAAGGCACAGGAGAGTTTTCTCTCGAAAGAATATTGTATAATACCCCGTTATAAGGAAGTACAATTTTGGAGAGTAAAGACAAATACGTACGTATTGAAAACACTTTACGAGAAGAAACAACGCATCTTACAAAATTAGCTTGTATCTCCAAAACTACACGTTGTAACTCGAAAAGAATTGTTGTGGCGTGTACGTCTTAACATGTAGCATCTAAAGAGAACCAAAAGGAGAATTTTCTTTCGTCAAAATTTTTCAGAAAATCACGTTTTAAGGAAATCCCGCATCGTGCGAAATTATCTTGTTTTTCCTAAACAACACGTTGTAAGTCGAAAAGCTTTCATGTTGCGTGTATGTCTAAGTGTGTAGCCTCAAAAGGGAAGGCACAGGAGAGTTTTCTCTCGAAAGAATATGTAAGAATACCACTTCATAAGGAAATACAGTTTTGCAGAGTAAAGACATATACGTACGTATTGGAAACTCTTTACGAGAAGAAATAACGCATCGTACAAAATTAGCTTGTATCTCCAAAACTACACGTTGTAACTCGAAAAGAATTGTTGTGGCGTGTACGTCTTAACATGTAGCATCTAAAGAGAACCAAAAGGAGAATTTTCTTTCGTCAAAATTTTTCAGAAAATCACGTTTTAATGAAATCCCGCATCGTGCGAAATTATCTTGTTTTTCCTAAACAACACGTTGTAAGTCGAAAAGCTTTCATGTTGCGTGTATGTCTAAGTGTGTAGCCTCAAAAGAGAAGGCACAGGAGAGTTTTCTCTCGAAAGAATATGTAAGAATACCACTTCATAAGGAAATACAGTTTTGCAGAGTAAAGACATATACGTACGTGTTGGAAACTCTTTACGAGAAGAAATAACGCATCGTACAAAATTAGCTTGTATCTCCAAAACTACACGTTGTAACTCGAAAAGAATTGTTGTGGCGTGTACGTCTTAACATGTAGCATCTAAAGAGAACGAAAAGGAGAATTTTCTTTCGTCAAAATTTTTCAGAAAATCACGTTTTAAGGAAATCCCGCATCGTGCGAAATTATCTTGTTTTTCCTAAACAACACGTTGTAAGTCGAAAAGCTTTCATGTTGCGTGTATGTCTAAGTGTGTAGCCTCAAAAGAGAAGGCACAGGAGAGTTTTCTCTCGAAAGAATATTGTATAATACCCCGTTATAAGGAAGTACAATTTTGGAGAGTAAAGACAAATACGTACGTATTGAAAACACTTTACGAGAAGAAACAACGCATCTTACAAAATTAGCTTGTATCTCCAAAACTACACGTTGTAACTCGAAAAGAATTGTTGTGGCGTGTACGTCTTAACATGTAGCATCTAAAGAGAACCAAAAGGAGAAATTTCTTTCGTCAAAATTTTTCAGAAAATCACGTTTTAAGGAAATCCCGCATCGTGCGAAATTATCTTGTTTTTCCTAAACAACACGTTGTAAGTCGAAAAGCTTTCATGTTGCGTGTATGTCTAAGTGTGTAGCCTCAAAAGGGAAGGCACAGGAGAGTTTTCTCTCGAAAGAATATGTAAGAATACCACTTCATAAGGAAATACAGTTTTGCAGAGTAAAGACATATACGTACGTATTGGAAACTCTTTACGAGAAGAAATAACGCATCGTACAAAATTAGCTTGTATCTCCAAAACTACACGTTGTAACTCGAAAAGAATTGTTGTGGCGTGTACGTCTTAACATGTAGCATCTAAAGAGAACCAAAAGGAGAATTTTCTTTCGTCAAAATTTTTCAGAAAATCACGTTTTAAGGAAATCCCGCATCGTGCGAAATTATCTTGTTTTTCCTAAACAACACATTGTAAGTCGAAAAACTTTCATGTTGCGTGTATGTCTAAGTGTGTAGCCTCAAAAGAGAAGGCACAGGACAATTTTCTCTCGAAAGGATATGTAAGAATACCACTTCATAAGGAAATACAGTTTTGCAGAGTAAAGACATATACGTACGCATTGGAAACTCTTTACGAGAAGAAATAACGCATCGTACAAAATTAGCTTGTATCTCCAAAACTACACGTTGTATCTCGAAAAGAATTGTAGTGGCGTGTACGTCTTAACATGTAGCATCTAAAGAGAACCAAAAGGAGAATTTTCTTTCGTCAAAATTTTTCAGAAAATCACGTTTTAAGGAAATCCCGCATCGTGCGAAATTATCTTGTTTTTCCTAAACAACACGTTGTAAGTCGAAAAGCTTTCATGTTGCGTGTATGTCTAAGTGTGTAGCCTCAAAAGAGAAGGCACAGGACAGTTTTCTCTCGAAAGGATTTGTAAGAATACCACTTCATAAGGAAATACAGTTTTGCAGAGTAAAGACATACGTACGCATTGGAAACTCTTTTCGAGAAGAAATAACGCATCGTACAAAATTAGCTTGTATCTCCAAAACTACACGTTGTATCTCGAAAAGAATTGTTGTGGCGTGTACGTCTTAACATGTAGCATCTAAAGAGAACCAAAAGGAGAATTTTCTTTCGTCAAAATTTTTCAGAAAATCACGTTTTAAGGAAATCCCGCATCGTGCGAAATTATCTTGTATTTCCTAAACAACACGTTGTAAGTCGAAAAGCTTTCATGTTGCGTGTATGTCTAAGTGTGTAGCCTCAAAAGAGAAGGCACAGGACAGTTTTCTCTCGAAAGGATATGTAAGAATACCACTTCATAAGGAAATACAGTTTTGCAGAGTAAAGACATATACGTACGCATTGGAAACTCTTTACGAGAAGAAATAACGCATAGTACAAAATTAGCTTGTATCTCCAAAACTACACGTTGTATCTCGAAAAGAATTGTAGTGGCGTGTACGTCTTAACATGTAGCATCTAAAGAGAACCAAAAGGAGAATTTTCTTTCGTCAAAATTTTTCAGAAAATCACGTTTTAATGAAATCCCGCATCGTGCGAAATTATCTTGTTTTTCCTAAACAACACGTTGTAAGTCGAAAAGCTTTCATGTTGCGTGTATGTCTAAGTGTGTAGCCTCAAAAGAGAAGGCACAGGACAGTTTTCTCTCGAAAGGATTTGTAAGAATACCACTTCATAAGGAAATACAGTTTTGCAGAGTAAAGACATACGTACGCATTGGAAACTCTTTACGAGAAGAAATAACGCATCGTACAAAATTAGCTTGTATCTCCAAAACTACACGTTGTATCTCGAAAAGAATTGTTGTGGCGTGTACGTCTTAACATGTAGCATCTAAAGAGAACCAAAAGGAGAATTTTCTTTCGTCAAAATTTTTCAGAAAATCACGTTTTAAGGAAATCCCGCATCGTGCGAAATTATCTTGTTTTTCCTAAACAACACGTTGTAAGTCGAAAAGCTTTCATGTTGCGTGTATGTCTAAGTGTGTAGCCTCAAAAGAGAAGGCACAGGACAGTTTTCTCTCGAAAGGATATGTAAGAATACCACTTCATAAGGAAATACAGTTTTGCAGAGTAAAGACATATACGTACGCATTGGAAACTCTTTACGAGAAGAAATAACGCATAGTACAAAATTAGCTTGTATCTCCAAAACTACACGTTGTATCTCGAAAAGAATTGTAGTGGCGTGTACGTCTTAACATGTAGCATCTAAAGAGAACCAAAAGGAGAATTTTCTTTCGTCAAAATTTTTCAGAAAATCACGTTTTAATGAAATCCCGCATCGTGCGAAATTATCTTGTTTTTCCTAAACAACACGTTGTAAGTCGAAAAGCTTTCATGTTGCGTGTATGTCTAAGTGTGTAGCCTCAAAAGAGAAGGCACAGGACAGTTTTCTCTCGAAAGGATATGTAAGAATACCACTTCATAAGGAAATACAGTTTTGCAGAGTAAAGACATATACGTACGTATTGGAAACTCTTTTCGAGAAGAAATAACGCATCGTACAAAATTAGCTTGTATCTCCAAAACTACACGTTGTAACTCGAAAAGAATTGTTGTGGTGTGTACGTCTTAACATGTAGCATCTAAAGAGAACCAAAAGGAGAATTTTCTTTCGTCAAAATTTTTCAGAAAATCACGTTTTAATGAAATCCCGCATCGTGCGAAATTATCTTGTTTTTCCTAAACAACACGTTGTAAGTTGAAAAGCTTTCATGTTGCGTGTATGTCTAAGTGTGTAGCCTCAAAAGAGAAGGCACAGGAGAGTTTTCTCTCGAAAGAATATGTAAGAATACCACTTCATAAGGAAATACAGTTTTGCAGAGTAAAGACATATACGTACGTGTTGGAAACTCTTTACGAGAAGAAATAACGCATCGTACAAAATTAGCTTGTATCTCCAAAACTACACGTTGTAACTCGAAAAGAATTGTTGTGGCGTGTACGTCTTAACATGTAGCATCTAAAGAGAACCAAAAGGAGAATTTTCTTTCGTCAAAATTTTTCAGAAAATCACGTTTTAAGGAAATCCCGCATCGTGCGAAATTATCTTGTTTTTCCTAAACAACACGTTGTAAGTCGAAAAGCTTTCATGTTGCGTGTATGTCTAAGTGTGTAGCCTCAAAAGAGAAGGCACAGGAGAGTTTTCTCTCGAAAGAATATTGTATAATACCCCGTTATAAGGAAGTACAATTTTGGAGAGTAAAGACAAATACGTACGTATTGAAAACACTTTACGAGAAGAAACAACGCATCTTACAAAATTAGCTTGTATCTCCAAAACTACACGTTGTAACTCGAAAAGAATTGTTGTGGCGTGTACGTCTTAACATGTAGCATCTAAAGAGAACCAAAAGGAGAATTTTCTTTCGTCAAAATTTTTCAGAAAATCACGTTTTAAGGAAATCCCGCATCGTGCGAAATTATCTTGTTTTTCCTAAACAACACGTTGTAAGTCGAAAAGCTTTCATGTTGCGTGTATGTCTAAGTGTGTAGCCTCAAAAGGGAAGGCACAGGAGAGTTTTCTCTCGAAAGAATATGTAAGAATACCACTTCATAAGGAAATACAGTTTTGCAGAGTAAAGACATATACGTACGTATTGGAAACTCTTTACGAGAAGAAATAACGCATCGTACAAAATTAGCTTGTATCTCCAAAACTACACGTTGTAACTCGAAAAGAATTGTTGTGGCGTGTACGTCTTAACATGTAGCATCTAAAGAGAACCAAAAGGAGAATTTTCTTTCGTCAAAATTTTTCAGAAAATCACGTTTTAATGAAATCCCGCATCGTGCGAAATTATCTTGTTTTTCCTAAACAACACGTTGTAAGTCGAAAAGCTTTCATGTTGCGTGTATGTCTAAGTGTGTAGCCTCAAAAGAGAAGGCACAGGAGAGTTTTCTCTCGAAAGAATATGTAAGAATACCACTTCATAAGGAAATACAGTTTTGCAGAGTAAAGACATATACGTACGTGTTGGAAACTCTTTACGAGAAGAAATAACGCATCGTACAAAATTAGCTTGTATCTCCAAAACTACACGTTGTAACTCGAAAAGAATTGTTGTGGCGTGTACGTCTTAACATGTAGCATCTAAAGAGAACCAAAAGGAGAATTTTCTTTCGTCAAAATTTTTCAGAAAATCACGTTTTAAGGAAATCCCGCATCGTGCGAAATTATCTTGTTTTTCCTAAACAACACGTTGTAAGTCGAAAAGCTTTCATGTTGCGTGTATGTCTAAGTGTGTAGCCTCAAAAGAGAAGGCACAGGAGAGTTTTCTCTCGAAAGAATATTGTATAATACCCCGTTATAAGGAAGTACAATTTTGGAGAGTAAAGACAAATACGTACGTATTGAAAACACTTTACGAGAAGAAACAACGCATCTTACAAAATTAGCTTGTATCTCCAAAACTACACGTTGTAACTCGAAAAGAATTGTTGTGGCGTGTACGTCTTAACATGTAGCATCTAAAGAGAACCAAAAGGAGAATTTTCTTTCGTCAAAATTTTTCAGAAAATCACGATTTAAGGAAATCCCGCATCGTGCGAAATTATCTTGTTTTTCCTAAACAACACGTTGTAAGTCGAAAAGCTTTCATGTTGCGTGTATGTCTAAGTGTGTAGCCTCAAAAGGGAAGGCACAGGAGAGTTTTCTCTCGAAAGAATATGTAAGAATACCACTTCATAAGGAAATACAGTTTTGCAGAGTAAAGACATATACGTACGTATTGGAAACTCTTTACGAGAAGAAATAACGCATCGTACAAAATTAGCTTGTATCTCCAAAACTACACGTTGTAACTCCAAAAGAATTGTTGTGGCGTGTACGTCTTAACATGTAGCATCTAAAGAGAACCAAAAGGAGAATTTTCTTTCGTCAAAATTTTTCAGAAAATCACGTTTTAAGGAAATCCCGCATCGTGCGAAATTATCTTGTTTTTCCTAAACAACACATTGTAAGTCGAAAAACTTTCATGTTGCGTGTATGTCTAAGTGTGTAGCCTCAAAAGAGAAGGCACAGGACAATTTTCTCTCGAAAGGATATGTAAGAATACCACTTCATAAGGAAATACAGTTTTGCAGAGTAAAGACATATACGTACGAATTGGAAACTCTTTACGAGAAGAAATAACGCAGAGTACAAAATTAGCTTGTATCTCCAAAACTACACGTTGTATCTCGAAAAGAATTGTTGTGGCGTGTACGTCTTAACATGTAGCATCTAAAGAGAACCAAAAGGAGAATTTTCTTTCGTCAAAATTTTTCAGAAAATCACGTTTTAAGGAAATCCCGCATCGTGCGAAATTATCTTGTTTTTCCTAAACAACACGTTGTAAGTCGAAAAGCTTTCATGTTGCGTGTATGTCTAAGTGTGTAGCCTCAAAAGAGAAGGCACAGGACAGTTTTCTCTCGAAAGGATATGTAAGAATACCACTTCATAAGGAAATACAGTTTTGCAGAGTAAAGACATATACGTACGTATTGGAAACTCTTTACGAGAAGAAATAACGCATCGTACAAAATTAGCTTGTATCTCCAAAACTACACGTTGTAACTCGAAAAGAATTGTTGTGGCGTGTACGTCTTAACATGTAGCATCTAAAGAGAACCAAAAGGAGAATTTTCTTTCGTCAAAATTTTTCAGAAAATCACGTTTTAATGAAATCCCGCATCGTGCGATATTATCTTGTTTTTCCTAAACAACACGTTGTAAGTCGAAAAGCTTTCATGTTGCGTGTATGTCTAAGTGTGTAGCCTCAAAAGAGAAGGCACAGGAGAGTTTTCTCTCGAAAGAATATGTAAGAATTCCACTTCACAAGGAAATACAGTTTTGCAGAGTAAAGACATATACGTACCTGTTGGAAACTCTTTACGAGAAGAAATAACGCATCGTACAAAATTAGCTTGTATCTCCAAAACTACACGTTGTAACTCGAAAAGAATTGTTGTGGCGTGTACGTCTTAACATGTAGCATCTAAAGAGAACCAAAAGGAGAATTTTCTTTCGTCAAAATTTTTCAGAAAATCACGTTTTAAGGAAATCCCGCATCGTGCGAAATTATCTTGTTTTTCCTAAACAACACGTTGTAAGTCGAAAAGCTTTCATGTTGCGTGTATGTCTAAGTGTGCAGCCTCAAAAGAGAAGGCACAGGAGAGTTTTCTCTCGAAAGAATATGTAAGAATACCACTTCATAAGGAAATACAGTTTTGCAGAGTAAAGACATATACTTACGCATTGGAAACTCTTTACGAGAAGAAATAACGCATCGTACAAAATTAGCTTGTATCTCCAAAACTACACGTTGTAACTCGAAAAGAATTGTTGTGGCGTGTACGTCTTAACATGTAGCATCTAAAGAGAACCAAAAGGAGAATTTTCTTTCGTCAAAATTTTTCAGAAAATCACGTTTTAAGGAAATCCCGCATCGTGCGAAATTATCTTGTTTTTTCCTAAACAACACGTTGTAAGTCGAAAAGCTTTCATGTTGCGTGTATGTCTAAGTGTGTAGCCTCAAAAGAGAAGGCACAGGACAATTTTCTCTCGAAAGGATATGTAAGAATACCACTTCATAAGGAAATACAGTTTTGCAGAGTAAAGACATATACGTACGCATTGGAAACTCTTTACGAGAAGAAATAACGCATAGTACAAAATTAGCTTGTATCTCCAAAACTACACGTTGTATCTCGAAAAGAATTGTTGTGGCGTGTACGTCTTAACATGTAGCATCTAAAGAGAACCAAAAGGAGAATTTTCTTTCGTCAAAATTTTTCAGAAAATCACGTTTTAAGGAAATCCCGCATCGTGCGAAATTATCTTGTTTTTCCTAAACAACACGTTGTAAGTCGAAAAGCTTTCATGTTGCGTGTATGTCTAAGTGTGTAGCCACAAAAGAGAAGGCACAGGAGAGTTTTCTCTCGAAAGAATATTGTAGAATACCCCTTCATAAGGAAATACAGTTTTGCAGAGTAAAGACATATACGTACGCATTGGAAACTCTTTACGAGAAGAAACAACGCATCGTACAAAATTAGCTTGTATCTCCAAAACTACATGTTGTATCTCGAAAAGAATTTTTGTGGCGTGTACGTCTTAACATGTAGCATCTAAAGAGAACCAAAAGGAGAATTTTTTTACATCAAAATTTTTCAGAAAATCACGTTTTAAGGAAATCCCGCATCGTGCGAAATTATCTTGTTTTTCCTAAACAACACGTTGTAAGTCGAAAAGCTTTCATGTTGCGTGTATGTCTAAGTGTGTAGCCTCAAAAGAGAAGGCACAGGAGAGTTTTCTCTCGAAAGAATATTGTAGAATACCCCGTTATAAGGAAGTACAATTTTGGAGAGTAAAGGCAAATACGTACGTATTGAAAACACTTTACGAGAAGAAAAAACGCATCGTACAAAATTAGCTTGTATCTCCAAAACTACACGTTGTAACTCGAAAAGAATTGCTGTGGCGTGTACGTCTTAACATGTAGCATCTAAAGAGAACCAAAAGGAGAATTTTCTTTCATCAAAATTTTTCAGAAAATCACGTTTTAAGGAAATCCCGCATCGTGCGTAATTATCTTGTTTTTCCTAAACAACACGTTGTAAGTCGAAAAGCTTTCATGTTGCGTGTATGTCTAAGTGTGTAGCCTCAAAAGAGAAGGCACAGGACAGTTTTCTCTCGAAAGGATATGTAAGAATACCACTTCATAAGGAAATACAGTTTTGCAGAGTAAAGACATATACGTACGCATTGGAAACTCTTTACGAGAAGAAATAACGCATAGTACAATATTAGCTTGTATCTCCAAAACTACACGTTGTATCTCGAAAAGAATTGTTGTGGCGTGTACGTCTTAACATGTAGCATCTAAAGAGAACCAAAATGAGAATTTTCTTTCGTCAAAATTTTTCAGAAAATCACGTTTTAAGGAAATCCCGCATCGTGCGAAATTATCTTGTTTTTCCTAAACAACACGTTGTAAGTCGAAAAGCTTTCATGTTGCGTGTATGTCTAAGTGTGTAGCCTCAAAAGAGAAGGCACAGGACAGTTTTCTCTCGAAAGGATATGTAAGAATACCACTTCATGAGGAAATACAGTTTTGCAGAGTAAAGACATATACGTACGTATTGTAAACTCTTTACGAGAAGAAATAACGCATCGTACAAAATTAGCTTGTATCTCCAAAACTACACGTTGTAACTCGAAAAGAATTGTTGTGGCGTGTACGTCTTAACATGTAGCATCTAAAGAGAACCAAAAGGAGAATTTTCTTTCGTCAAAATTTTTCAGAAAATCACGATTTAAGGAAATCCCGCATCGTGCGAAATTATCTTGTTTTTCCTAAACAACACGTTGTAAGTCGAAAAGCTTTCATGTTGCGTGTATGTCTAAGTGTGTAGCCTCAAAAGAGAAGGCACAGGACAGTTTTCTCTCGAAAGGATATGTAAGAATACCACTTCATAAGGAAATGCAGTTTTGCAGAGTAAAGACTTATACGTACGCATTGGAAACTCTTTACGAGAAGAAATAACGCATAGTACAAAATTAGCTTGTATCTCCAAAACTACCTGTTGTATCTCGAAAAGAATTGTTGTGGCGTGTACGTCTTAACATGTAGCATCTAAAGAGAACCAAAAGGAGAATTTTCTTTCGTCAAAATTTTTCAGAAAATCACGTTTTAAGGAAATCCCGCATCGTGCGAAATTATCTTGTTTTTCCTAAACAACACGTTGTAAGTCGAGAAGCTTTCATGTTCCGTGTATGTCTAAGTGTGTAGCCTCAAAAGAGAAGGCACAGGACAATTTTCTCTCGAAAGGATATGTAAGAATACCACTTCATAAGGAAATACAGTTTTGCAGAGTAAAGACATATACGTACGAATTGGAAACTCTTTACGAGAAGAAATAACGCATCGTACAAAATTAGCTTGTATCTCCAAAACTACACGATGTATCTCGAAAAGAATTGTTGTGGCGTGTACGTCTTAACATGTAGCATCTAAAGAGAACCAAAAGGAGAATTTTCTTTCGTCAAAATTTTTCAGAAAATCACGTTTTAAGGAAATCCCGCATCGTGCGAAATTATCTTGTTTTTCCTAAACAACACGTTGTAAGTCGAAAAGCTTTCATGTTGCGTGTATGTCTAAGTGTGTAGCCTCAAAAGAGAAGGCACAGGAGAGTTTTCTCTCGAAAGAATATTGTAGAATACCCCGTTATAAGGAAGTACAATTTTGGAGAGTAAAGGCAAATTAGTACGTATTGAAAACACTTTACGAGAAGAAAAAACGCATCGTAAAAAATTAGCTTGTATCTCCAAAACTACACGTTGTAACTCGAAAAGAATTGTTGTGGCGTGTACGTCTTAACATGTAGCATCTAAAGAGAACCAAAAGGAGAATTTTCTTTCGTCAAAATTTTTCAGAAAATCACGTTTTAAGGAAATCCCGCATCGTGCGTAATTATCTTGTTTTTCCTAAACAACACGTTGTAAGTCGAAAAGCTTTCATGTTGCGTGTATGTCTAAGTGTGTAGCCTCAAAAGAGAAGGCACAGGACAGTTTTCTCTCGAAAGGATATGTAAGAATACCACTTCATAAGGAAATACAGTTTTGCAGAGTAAAGACATATACGTACGCATTGGAAACTCTTTACGAGAAGAAATAACGCATAGTACAAAATTAGCTTGTATCTCCAAAACTACACGTTGTATCTCGAAAAGAATTGTTGTGGCGTGTACGTCTTAACATGTAGCATCTAAAGAGAACCAAAATGAGAATTTTCTTTCGTCAAAATTTTTCAGAAAATCACGTTTTAAGGAAATCCCGCATCGTGCGAAATTATCTTGTTTTTCCTAAACAACACGTTGTAGGTCGAAAAGCTTTCATGTTGCGTGTATGTCTAAGTGTGTAGCCTCAAAAGAGAAGGCACAGGACAGTTTTCTCTCGAAAGGATATGTAAGAATACCACTTCATGAGGAAATACAGTTTTGCAGAGTAAAGACATATACGTACGTATTGTAAACTCTTTACGAGAAGAAATAACGCATCGTACAAAATTAGCTTGTATCTCCAAAACTACACGTTGTAACTCGAAAAGAATTGTTGTGGCGTGTACGTCTTAACATGTAGCATCTAAAGAGAACCAAAAGGAGAATTTTCTTTCGTCAAAATTTTTCAGAAAATCACGTTTTAAGGAAATCTCGCATCGTGCGAAATTATCTTGTTTTTCCTAAACAACACGTTGTAAGTCGAAAAGCTTTCATGTTGCGTGTATGTCTAAGTGTGTAGCCTCAAAAGAGAAGGCACAGGACAGTTTTCTCTCGAAAGGATATGTAAGAATACCACTTCATAAGGAAATACAGTTTTGCAGAGTAAAGACTTATACGTACGCATTGGAAACTCTTTACGAGAAGAAATAACGCATAGTACAAAATTAGCCTGTATCTCCAAAACTACATGTTGTATCTCGAAAAGAATTGTTGTGGCGTGTACGTCTTAACATGTAGCATCTAAAGAGAACCAAAAGGAGAATTTTCTTTCGTCAAAATTTTTCAGAAAATCACGTTTTAAGGAAATCCCGCATCGTGCGAAATTATCTTGTTTTTCCTAAACAACACGTTGTAAGTCGAAAAGCTTACATGTTGCGTGTATGTCTAAGTGTGTAGCCTCAAAAGAGAAGGCACAGGACAATTTTCTCTCGAAAGGATATGTAAGAATACCACTTCATAAGGAAATACAGTTTTGCAGAATAAAGACATATACGTACGAATTGGAAACTCTTTACGAGAAGAAATAACGCATCGTACAAAATTAGCTTGTATCTCCAAAACTACATGTTGTATCTCGAAAAGAATTGTTGTGGCGTGTACGTCTTAACATGTAGCATCTAAAGAGAACCAAAAGGAGAATTTTCTTTCGTCAAAATTTTTCAGAAAATCACGTTTTAAGGAAATCCCGCATCGTGCGAAATTATCTTGTTTTTCCTAAACAACACGTTGTAAGTCGAAAAGCTTTCATGTTGCGTGTATGTCTAAGTGTGTAGCCTCAAAAGAGAAGGCACAGGACAGTTTTCTCTCGAAAGGATATGTAAGAATACCACTTCATAAGGAAATACAGTTTTGCAGAGTAAAGACATATACGTACGCATTGGAAACTCTTTACGAGAAGAAATAACGCATAGTACAAAATTAGCTTGTATCTCCAAAACTACACGTTGTATCTCGAAAAGAATTGTTGTGGCGTGTACGTCTTAACATGTAGCATCTAAAGAGAACCAAAAGGAGAATTTTCTTTCGTCAAAATTTTTCAGAAAATCACGTTTTAAGGAAATCCCGCATCGTGCGAAATTATCTTGTTTTTCCTAAACAACACGTTGTAAGTCGAAAAGCTTTCATGTTGCGTGTATGTCTAAGTGTGTAGCCTCAAAAGAGAAGGCACAGGACAGTTTTCTCTCGAAAGGATATGTAAGAATACCACTTCATAAGGAAATACAGTTTTGCAGAGTAAAGACATATACGTACGCATTGGAAACTCTTTACGAAAAGAAATAACGCATAGTACAAAATTAGCTTGTATCTCCAAAACTACATGTTGTATCTCGAAGAGAATTGTTGTGGCGTGTACGTCTTAACATGTAGCATCTAAAGAGAACCAAAAGGAGAATTTTCTTTCGTCAAAATTTTTCAGAAAATCACGTTTTAAGGAAATCCCGCATCGTGCGAAATTATCTTGTTTTTCCTAAACAACACGTTGTAAGTCGAAAAGCTTTCATGTTGCGTGTATGTCTAAGTGTGTAGCCTCAAAAGAGAAGGCACAGGACAGTTTTCTCTCGAAAGGATATGTAAGAATACCACTTCATAAGGAAATACAGTTTTGCAGAGTAAAGACATATACGTACGCATTGGAAACTCTTTACGAAAAGAAATAACGCATAGTACAAAATTAGCTTGTATCTCCAAAACTACATGTTGTATCTCGAAGAGAATTGTTGTGGCGTGTACGTCTTAACATGTAGCATCTAAAGAGAACCAAAAGGAGAATTTTCTTTCGTCAAAATTTTTCAGAAAATCACGTTTTAAGGAAATCCCGCATCGTGCGAAATTATCTTGTTTTTCCTAAACAACACGTTGTAAGTCGAAATGCTTTCATGTTGCGTGTATGTCTAAGTGTGTAGCCTCAAAAGAGAAGGCACAGGAGAGTTTTCTCTCGAAAGAATATGTAAGAATACCACTTCATAAGGAAATACAGTTTTGCAGAGTAAAGACATATACGTACGTATTGGAAACTCTTTACGAGAAGAAATAACGCATCGTACAAAATTAGCTTGTATTTCCCAAACTACACGTTGTATCTCGAAAAGAATTGTTGTGGCGTGTACGTCTTAACATGTAGCATCTAAAGAGAACCAAAAGGAGAATTTTCTTTCGTCAAAATTTTTCAGAAAATCACGTTTTAAGGAAATCCCGCATCGTGCAAAATTATCTTGTTTTTCCTAAACAACACGTTGTAAGTCGAAAAGCTTTCATGTTGCGTGTATGTCTAAGTGTGTAGCCTCAAAAGAGAAGGCACAGGACAGTTTTCTCTCGAAAGGATATGTAAGAATACCACTTCATAAGGAAATACAGTTTTGCAGAGTAAAGACATATACGTACGCATTGGAAACTATTTACGAGAAGAAATAACGCATAGTACAAAATTAGCTTGTATCTCCAAAACTACATGTTGTATCTCGAAAAGAATTGTGGCGTGTACGTCTTAACATGTAGCATCTAAAGAGAACCAAAAGGAGAATTTTCTTTCGTCAAAATTTTTCAGAAAATCACGTTTTAAGGAAATCCCGCATCATGCGAAATTATCTTGTTTTTCCTAAACAACACGTTGTAAGTCGAAAAGCTTTCATGTTGCGTGTATGTCTAAGTGTGTAGCCTCAAAAGAGAAGGCACAGGAGAGTTTTCTCTCGAAAGAATATTGTAGAATACCCCTTCATAAGGAAATACAGTTTTGCAGAGTAAAGACATATACGTACGCATTGGAAACTCTTTACGAGAAGAAACAACGCATCGTACAAAATTAGCTTGTATCTCCAAAACTACATGTTGTATCTCGAAAAGAATTTTTGTGGCGTGTACGTCTTAACATGTAGCATCTAAAGAGAACCAAAAGGAGAATTTTTTTACATCAAAATTTTTCAGAAAATCACGTTTTAAGGAAATCCCGCATCGTGCGAAATTATCTTGTTTTTCCTAAACAACACGTTGTAAGTCGAAAAGCTTTCATGTTGCGTGTATGTCTAAGTGTGTAGCCTCAAAAGAGAAGGCACAGGAGAGTTTTCTCTCGAAAGAATATTGTAGAATACCCCGTTATAAGGAAGTACAATTTTGGAGAGTAAAGGCAAATACGTACGTATTGAAAACACTTTACGAGAAGAAAAAACGCATCGTACAAAATTAGCTTGTATCTCCAAAACTACACGTTGTAACTCGAAAAGAATTGCTGTGGCGTGTACGTCTTAACATGTAGCATCTAAAGAGAACCAAAAGGAGAATTTTCTTTCATCAAAATTTTTCAGAAAATCACGTTTTAAGGAAATCCCGCATCGTGCGTAATTATCTTGTTTTTCCTAAACAACACGTTGTAAGTCGAAAAGCTTTCATGTTGCGTGTATGTCTAAGTGTGTAGCCTCAAAAGAGAAGGCACAGGACAGTTTTCTCTCGAAAGGATATGTAAGAATACCACTTCATAAGGAAATACAGTTTTGCAGAGTAAAGACATATACGTACGCATTGGAAACTCTTTACGAGAAGAAATAACGCATAGTACAAAATTAGCTTGTATCTCCAAAACTACACGTTGTATCTCGAAAAGAATTGTTGTGGCGTGTACGACTTAACATGTAGCATCTAAAGAGAACCAAAATGAGAATTTTCTTTCGTCAAAATTTTTCAGAAAATCACGTTTTAAGGAAATCCCGCATCGTGCGAAATTATCTTGTTTTTCCTAAACAACACGTTGTAAGTCGAAAAGCTTTCATGTTGCGTGTATGTCTAAGTGTGTAGCCTCAAAAGAGAAGGCACAGGACAGTTTTCTCTCGAAAGGATATGTAAGAATACCACTTCATGAGGAAATACAGTTTTGCAGAGTAAAGACATATACGTACGTATTGTAAACTCTTTACGAGAAGAAATAACGCATCGTACAAAATTAGCTTGTATCTCCAAAACTACACGTTGTAACTCGAAAAGAATTGTTGTGGCGTGTACGTCTTAACATGTAGCATCTAAAGAGAACCAAAAGGAGAATTTTCTTTCGTCAAAATTTTTCAGAAAATCACGTTTTAAGGAAATCCCGCATCGTGCGAAATTATCTTGTTTTTCCTAAACAACACGTTGTAAGTCGAAAAGCTTTCATGTTGCGTGTATGTCTAAGTGTGTAGCCTCAAAAGAGAAGGCACAGGACAGTTTTCTCTCGAAAGGATATGTAAGAATACCACTTCATAAGGAAATGCAGTTTTGCAGAGTAAAGACTTATACGTACGCATTGGAAACTCTTTACGAGAAGAAATAACGCATAGTACAAAATTAGCTTGTATCTCCAAAACTACCTGTTGTATCTCGAAAAGAATTGTTGTGGCGTGTACGTCTTAACATGTAGCATCTAAAGAGAACCAAAAGGAGAATTTTCTTTCGTCAAAATTTTTCAGAAAATCACGTTTTAAGGAAATCCCGCATCGTGCGAAATTATCTTGTTTTTCCTAAACAACACGTTGTAAGTCGAAAAGCTTTCATGTTGCGTGTATGTCTAAGTGTGTAGCCTCAAAAGAGAAGGCACAGGACAATTTTCTCTCGAAAGGATATGTAAGAATACCACTTCATAAGGAAATACAGTTTTGCAGAGTAAAGACATATACGTACGAATTGGAAACTCTTTACGAGAAGAAATAACGCATCGTACAAAATTAGCTTGTATCTCCAAAACTACACGTTGTATCTCGAAAAGAATTGTTGTGGCGTGTACGTCTTAACATGTAGCATCTAAAGAGAACCAAAAGGAGAATTTTCTTTCGTCAAAATTTTTCAGAAAATCACGTTTTAAGGAAATCCCGCATCGTGCGAAATTATCTTGTTTTTCCTAAACAACACGTTGTAAGTCGAAAAGCTTTCATGTTGCGTGTATGTCTAAGTGTGTAGCCTCAAAAGAGAAGGCACAGGACAGTTTTCTCTCGAAAGGATATGTAAGAATACCACTTCATAAGGAAATACAGTTTTGCAGAGTAAAGACATATACGTACGTATTGGAAACTCTTTACGAGAAGAAATAACGCATAGTACAAAATTAGCTTGTATCTCCAAAACTACACGTTGTATCTCGAAAAGAATTGTTGTGGCGTGTACGTCTTAACATGTAGCATCTAAAGAGAACCAAAAGGAGAATTTTCTGTCGTCAAAATTTTTCAGAAAATCACGTTTTAAGGAAATCCCGCATCGTGCGAAATTATCTTGTTTTTCCTAAACAACACGTTGTAAGTCGAAATGCTTTCATGTTGCGTGTATGTCTAAGTGTGTAGCCTCAAAAGAGAAGGCACAGGACAGTTTTCTCTCGAAAGGATATGTAAGAATACCACTTCATAAGGAAATACAGTTTTGCAGAGTAAAGACATATACGTACGCATTGGAAACTCTTTACGAGAAGAAATAACGCATAGTACAAAATTAGCTTGTATCTCCAAAACTACACGTTGTATCTCGAAAAGAATTGTTGTGGCGTGTACGTCTTAACATGTAGCATCTAAAGAGAACCAAAAGGAGAATTTTCTTTCGTCAAAATTTTTCAGAAAATCACGTTTTAAGGAAATCCCGCATCGTGCGAAATTATCTTGTTTTTCCTAAACAACACGTTGTAAGTCGAAAAGCTTTCATGTTGCGTGTATGTCTAAGTGTGTAGCCTCAAAAGAGAAGGCACAGGACAGTTTTCTCTCAAAAGGATATGTAAGAATACCACTTCATAAGGAAATACAGTTTTGCAGAGTAAAGACATATACGTACGCATTGGAAACTCTTTACGAGAAGAAATAACGCATAGTAAAAAATTAGCTTGTATCTCCAAAACTACATGTTGTATCTCGAAAAGAATTGTTGTGGCGTGTACGTCTTAACATGTAGCATCTAAAGAGAACCAAAAGGAGAATTTTCTTTCGTCAAAATTTTTCAGAAAATCACGTTTTAAGGAAATCCCGCATCGTGCGAAATTATCTTGTTTTTCCTAAACAACACGTTGTAAGTCGAAAAGCTTTCATGTTGCGTGTATGTCTAAGTGTGTAGCCTCAAAAGAGAAGGCACAGGAGAGTTTTCTCTCGAAAGAATATTGTAGAATACCCCGTTATAAGGAAGTACAATTTTGGAGAGTAAAGGCAAATACGTACGTATTGAAAACACTTTACGAGAAGAAAAAACGCATCGTACAAAATTAGCTTGTATCTCCAAAACTACACGTTGTAACTCGAAAAGAATTGTTGTGGCGTGTACGTCTTAACATGTAGCATCTAAAAAGAACCAAAAGGAGAATTTTCTTTCGTCAAAATTTTTCAGAAAATCACGTTTTAAGGAAATCCCGCATCGTGCGTAATTATCTTGTTTTTCCTAAACAACACGTTGTAAGTCGAAAAGCTTTCATGTTGCGTGTATGTCTAAGTGTGTAGCCTCAAAAGAGAAGGCACAGGACAGTTTTCTCTCGAAAGGATATGTAAGAAAACCACTTCATAAGGAAATACAGTTTTGCAGAGTAAAGACATATACGTACGTATTGGAAACTCTTTACGAGAAGAAATAACGCATAGTACAAAATTAGCTTGTATCTCCAAAACTACACGTTGTATCTCGAAAAGAATTGTTGTGGCGTGTACGTCTTAACATGTAGCATCTAAAGAGAACCAAAATGAGAATTTTCTTTCGTCAAAATTTTTCAGAAAATCACGTTTTAAGGAAATCCCGCATCGTGCGAAATTATCTTGTTTTTCCTAAACAACACGTTGTAAGTCGAAAAGCTTTCATGTTGCGTGTATGTCTAAGTGTGTAGCCTCAAAAGAGAAGGCACAGGACAGTTTTCTCTCGAAAGGATATGTAAGAATACCACTTCATGAGGAAATACAGTTTTGCAGAGTAAAGACATATACATACGTATTGTAAACTCTTTACGAGAAGAAATAACGCATCGTACAAAATTAGCTTGTATCTCCAAAACTACACGTTGTAACTCGAAAAGAATTGTTGTGGCGTGTACGTCTTAACATGTAGCATCTAAAGAGAACCAAAAGGAGAATTTTCTTTCGTCTAAATTTTTCAGAAAATCACGTTTTAAGGAAATCCCGCATCGTGCGAAATTATCTTGTTTTTCCTAAACAACACGTTGTAAGTCGAAAAGCTTTCATGTTGCGTGTATGTCTAAGTGTGTAACCTCAAAAGAGAAGGCACAGGACAGTTTTCTCTCGAAAGGATATGTAAGAATACCACTTCATAAGGAAATACAGTTTTGCAGAGTAAAGACTTATACGTACGCATTGGAAACTCTTTACGAGAAGAAATAACGCATAGTACAAAATTAGCCTGTATCTCCAAAACTACATGTTGTATCTCGAAAAGAATTGTTGTGGCGTGTACGTCTTAACATGTAGCATCTAAAGAGAACCAAAAGGAGAATTTTCTTTCGTCAAAATTTTTCAGAAAATCACGTTTTAAGGAAATCCAGCATCGTGCGAAATTATCTTGTTTTTCCTAAACAACACGTTGTAAGTCGAAAAGCTTACATGTTGCGTGTATGTCTAAGTGTGTAGCCTCAAAAGAGAAGGCACAGGACAATTTTCTCTCGAAAGGATATGTAAGAATACCACTTCATAAGGAAATACAGTTTTGCAGAGTAAAGACATATACGTACGAATTGGAAACTCTTTACGAGAAGAAATAACGCATCGTACAAAATTAGCTTGTATCTCCAAAACTACACGTTGTATCTCGAAAAGAATTGTTGTGGCGTGTACGTCTTAACATGTAGCATCTAAAGAGAACCAAAAGGAGAATTTTCTTTCGTCAAAATTTTTCAGAAAATCACGTTTTAAGGAAATCCCGCATCGTGCGAAATTATCTTGTTTTTCCTAAACAACACGTTGTAAGTCGAAAAGCTTTCATGTTGCGTGTATGTCTAAGTGTGTAGCCTCAAAAGAGAAGGCACAGGACAGTTTTCTCTCGAAAGGATATGTAAGAATACCACTTCATAAGGAAATACAGTTTTGCAGAGTAAAGACATATACGTACGCATTGGAAACTCTTTACGAGAAGAAATAACGCATAGTACAAAATTAGCTTGTATCTCCAAAACTACACGTTGTATCTCGAAAAGAATTGTTGTGGCGTGTACGTCTTAACATGTAGCATCTAAAGAGAACCAAAAGGAGAATTTTCTTTCGTCAAAATTTTTCAGAAAATCACGTTTTAAGGAAATCCCGCATCGTGCGAAATTATCTTGTTTTTCCTAAACAACACGTTGTAAGTCGAAAAGCTTTCATGTTGCGTGTATGTCTAAGTGTGTAGCCTCAAAAGAGAAGGCACAGGACAGTTTTCTCTCGAAAGGATATGTAAGAATACCACTTCATAAGGAAATACAGTTTTGCAGAGTAAAGACATATACGTACGCATTGGAAACTCTTTACGAGAAGAAATAACGCATAGTACAAAATTAGCTTGTATCTCCAAAACTACATGTTGTATCTCGAAGAGAATTGTTGTGGCGTGTACGTCTTAACATGTAGCATCTAAAGAGAACCAAAAGGAGAATTTTCTTTTGTCAAAATTTTTCAGAAAATCACGTTTTAAGGAAATCCCGCATCGTGCAAAATTATCTTGTTTTTCCTAAACAACACGTTGTAAGTCGAAAAGCTTTCATGTTGCGTGTATGTCTAAGTGTGTAGCCTCAAAAGAGAAGGCACAGGACAGTTTTCTCTCGAAAGGATATGTAAGAATACCACTTCATAAGGAAATACAGTTTTGCAGAGTAAAGACATATACGTACGCATTGGAAACTCTTTACGAGAACAAATAACGCATCGTACAAAATTAGCTTGTATCTCCAAAACTACACGTTGTATCTCGAAAAGAATTGTTGTGGCGTGTACGTCTTAACATGTAGCATCTAAAGAGAACCAAATGGAGAATTTTCTTTCGTCAAAATTTTTCAGAAAATCACGTTTTAAGGAAATCCCGCATCGTGCGAAATTATCTTGTTTTTCCTAAACAACACGTTGTAAGTCGAAAAGCTTTCATGTTGCGTGTATGTCTAAGTGTGTAGCCTCAAAAGAGAAGGCACAGGAGAGTTTTCTCTCAAAGAATATGTAAGAATACCACTTCATAAGGAAATACAGTTTTGCAGAGTAAAGACATATGCGTACGTATTGAAAACTCTTTACGAGAAGAAATAACGCATCGTACAAAATTAGCTTGTATTTCCAAAACTACACGTTGTATCTCGAAAAGAATTGTTGTGGCGTGTACGTCTTAACATGTAGCATCTAAAGAGAACCAAAAGGAGAATTTTCTTTCGTCAAAATTTTTCAGAAAATCACGTTTTAAGGAAATCCCGCATCGTGCGAAATTATCTTGTTTTTCCTAAACAACACGTTGTAAGTCGAAAAGCTTTCATGTTGAGTGTATGTCTAAGTGTGTAGCCTCAAAAGAGAAGGCACAGGACAGTTTTCTCTCGAAAGGATATGTAAGAATACCACTTCATAAGGAAATACAGTTTTGCAGAGTAAAGACATATACGTACGCATTGGAAACTCTTTACGAAAAGAAATAACGCATAGTACAAAATTAGCTTGTATCTCCAAAACTACATGTTGTATCTCGAAAAGAATTGTTGTGGCGTGTACGTCTTAACATGTAGCATCTAAAGAGAACCAAAAGGAGAATTTTCTTTCTTCAAAATTTTTCAGAAAATCACGTTTTAAGGAAATCCCGCATCGTGCGAAATTATCTTGTTTTTCCTAAACAACACGTTGTAAGTCGAAAAGCTTTCATGTTGCGTGTATGTCTAAGTGTGTAGCCTCAAAAGAGAAGGCACAGGAGAGTTTTCTCTCGAAAGAATATGTAAGAATACCACTTCATAAGGAAATACAGTTTTGCAGAGTAAAGTCATATACGTACGTATTGAAAACTCTTTACGAGAAGAAATAACGCATCGTACAAAATTAGCTTGTATTTCCAAAACTACACGTTGTATCTCGAAAAGAATTGTTGTGGCGTGTACGTCTTAACATGTAGCATCTAAAGAGAACCAAAAGGAGAATTTTCTTTCGTCAAAATTTTTCAGAAAATCACGTTTTAAGGAAATCCCGCATCGTGCGAAATTATCTTGTTTTTCCTAAACAACACGTTGTAAGTCGAAATGCTTTCATGTTGCGTGTATGTCTAAGTGTGTAGCCTCAAAAGAGAAGGCACAGGACAGTTTTCTCTCGAAAGGATATGTAAGAATACCACTTCATAAGGAAATACAGTTTTGCAGAGTAAAGACATATATGTACGCATTGGAAACTCTTTACGAGAAGAAATAACGCATAGTACAAAATTAGCTTGTATCTCCAAAACTACACGTTGTATCTCGAAAAGAATTGTTGTGGCGTGTACGTCTTAACATGTAGCATCTAAAGAGAACCAAAAGGAGAATTTTCTTTCGTCAAAATTTTTCAGAAAATCACGTTTTAAGGAAATCCCGCATCGTGCGAAATTATCTTGTTTTTCCTAAACAACACGTTGTAAGTCGAAAAGCTTTCATGTTGCGTGTATGTCTAAGTGTGTAGCCTCAAAAGAGAAGGCACAGGAGAGTTTTCTCTCGAAAGAATATTGTAGAATACCCCGTTATAAGGAAGTACAATTTTGGAGAGTAAAGGCAAATACGTACGTATTGAAAACACTTTACGAGAAGAAAAAACGCATCGTACAAAATTAGCTTGTATCTCCAAAACTACACGTTGTAACTCGAAAAGAATTGTTGTGGCGTGTACGTCTTAACATGTAGCATCTAAAGAGAACCAAAAGGAGAATTTTCTTTCGTCAAAATTTTTCAGAAAATCACGTTTTAAGGAAATCCCGCATCGTGCGTAATTATCTTGTTTTTCCTAAACAACACGTTGTAAGTCGAAAAGCTTTCATGTTGCGTGTATGTCTAAGTGTGCAGCCTCAAAAGAGAAGGCACAGGACAGTTTTCTCTCGAAAGGATATGTAAGAATACCACTTCATAAGGAAATACAGTTTTGCAGAGTAAAGACATATACGTACGCATTGGAAACTCTTTACGAGAAGAAATAACGCATAGTACAAAATTAGCTTGTATCTCCAAAACTACACGTTGTATCTCGAAAAGAATTGTTGTGGCGTGTACGTCTTAACATGTAGCATCTAAAGAGAACCAAAATGAGAATTTTCTTTCGTCAAAATTTTTCAGAAAATCACGTTTTAAGGAAATCCCGCATCGTGCGAAATTATCTTGTTTTTCCTAAACAACACGTTGTAAGTCGAAAAGCTTTCATGTTGCGTGTATGTCTAAGTGTGTAGCCTCAAAAGAGAAGGCACAGGACAGTTTTCTCTCGAAAGGATATGTAAGAATACCACTTCATGAGGAAATACAGTTTTGCAGAGTAAAGACATATACGTACGTATTGTAAACTCTTTACGAGAAGAAATAACGCATCGTACAAAATTAGCTTGTATCTCCAAAACTACACGTTGCAACTCGAAAAGAATTGTTGTGGCGTGTACGTCTTAACATGTAGCATCTAAAGAGAACCAAAAGGAGAATTTTCTTTCGTCAAAATTTTTCAGAAAATCACGTTTTAAGGAAATCCCGCATCGTGCGAAATTATCTTGTTTTTCCTAAACAACACGTTGTAAGTCGAAAAGCTTTCATGTTGCGTGTATGTCTAAGTGTGTAGCCTCAAAAGAGAAGGCACAGGACAGTTTTCTCTCGAAAGGATATGTAAGAATACCACTTCATAAGGAAATACAGTTTTGCAGAGTAAAGACTTATACGTACGCATTGGAAACTCTTTACGAGAAGAAATAACGCATAGTACAAAATTAGCCTGTATCTCCAAAACTACATGTTGTATCTCGAAAAGAATTGTTGTGGCGTGTACGTCTTAACATGTAGCATCTAAAGAGAACCAAAAGGAGAATTTTCTTTCGTCAAAATTTTTCAGAAAATCACGTTTTAAGGAAATCCCGCATCGTGCGAAATTATCTTGTTTTTCCTAAACAACACATTGTAAGTCGAAAAGCTTTCATGTTGCGTGTATGTCTAAGTGTGTAGCCTCAAAAGAGAAGGCACAGGACAGTTTTCTCTCGAAAGGATATGTAAGAATACCACTTCATAAGGAAATACAGTTTTGCAGAGTAAAGACATATACGTACGCATTGGAAACTCTTTACGAGAAGAAATAACGCATAGTACAAAATTAGCTTGTATCTCCAAAACTACACGTTGTATCTCGAAAAGAATTGTTGTGGCGTGTACGTCTTAACATGTAGCATCTAAAGAGATCCAAAAGGAGAATTTTCTTTCGTCAAAATTTTTCAGAAAATCACGTTTTAAGGAAATCCCGCATCGTGCGAAATTATCTTGTTTTTCCTAAACAACACGTTGTAAGTCGAAAAGCTTTCATGTTGCGTGTATGTCTAAGTGTGTAGCCTCAAAAGAGAAGGCACAGGAGAGTTTTCTCTCGAAAGAATATTGTAGAATACCCCTTCATAAGGAAATACAGTTTTGCAGAGTAAAGACATATACGTACGCATTGGAAACTCTTTACGAGAAGAAACAACGCATCGTACAAAATTAGCTTGTATCTCCAAAACTACATGTTGTATCTCGAAAAGAATTTTTGTGGCGTGTATGTCTTAACATGTAGCATCTAAAGAGAACCAAAAGGAGAATTTTCTTACATCAAAATTTTTCAGAAAATCACGTTTTAAGGAAATCCCGCATCGTGCGAAATTATCTTGTTTTTCCTAAACAACACGTTGTAAGTCGAAAAGCTTTCATGTTGCGTGTATGTCTAAGTGTGTAGCCTCAAAAGAGAAGGCACAGGAGAGTTTTCTCTCGAAAGAATATTGTAGAATACCCCGTTATAAGGAAGTACAATTTTGGAGAGTAAAGACAAATACGTACGTATTGAAAACACTTTACGAGAAGAAACAACGCATCTTACAAAATTAGCTTGTATCTCCAAAACTGCACGTTCTAACTCGAAAAGAATTGTTGTAGCGTGTACGTCTTAACATGTAGCATCTAAAGAGAACCAAAAGGAGAATTTTCCTTCGTCAAAATTTTTCAGAAAATCACGTTTTAAGGAAATCCCGCATCGTGCGAAATTATCTTGTTTTTCCTAAACAACACGTTGTAAGTCGTAAAGCTTTCATGTTGCGTGTATGTCTACGTGTGTAGCCTCAAAAGAGAAGGCACAGGAGAGTTTTCTCTCGAAAGAATATGTAAGAATACCACTTCATAAGGAAATACAGTTTTGCAGAGTAAAGACTTATACGTACGAATTGGAAACTCTTTACAAGAAGAAATAACGCATAGTACAAAATTAGCTTGTATCTCCAAAACTACATGCTGTATCTCGAAAAGAATTGTTGTGGCGTGTACGTCTTAACATGTAGCATCTAAAGAGAACCAAAAGGAGAATTTTCTTTCGTCAAAATTTTTCAGAAAATCACGTTTTAAGGAAATCCCGCATCGTGCGAAATTATCTTGTTTTTCCTAAACAACACGTTGTAAGTCGAAAAGCTTTCATGTTGCGTGTATGTCTAAGTGTGTAGCCTCAAAAGAGAAGGCACAGGACAGTTTTCTCTCGAAAGGATATGTAAGAATACCACTTCATAAGGAAATACAGTTTTGCAGAGTAATGACATATACGTACGCATTGGAAACTCTCTAGGAGAAGAAATAACGCAGAGTACAAAATTAGCGTGTATCTCCAAAACTACACGTTGTATCTCGAAAAGAATTGTTGTGGCGTGTACGTCTTAACATGTAGCATCTAAAGAGAACCAAAAGGAGAATTTTCTTTCGTCAAAATTTTTCAGAAAATCACGTTTTAAGGAAATCCCGCATCGTGCGAAATTATCTTGTTTTTCCTAAACAACACGTTGTAAGTCGAAAAGCTTTCATGTTGCGTGTATGTCTAAGTGTGTAGCCTCAAAAGAGAAGGCACAGGACAGTTTTCTCTCGAAAGGATATGTAAGAATACCACTTCATGAGGAAATACAGTTTTGCAGAGTAAAGACATATACATACGTATTGTAAACTCTTTACGAGAAGAAATAACGCATCGTACAAAATTAGCTTGTATCTCCAAAACTACACGTTGTAACTCGAAAAGAATTGTTGTGGCGTGTACGTCTTAACATGTAGCATCTAAAGAGAACCAAAAGGAGAATTTTCTTTCGTCAAAATTTTTCAGAAAATCACGTTTTAAGGAAATCCCGCATCGTGCGAAATTATCTTGTTTTTCCTAAACAACACGTTGTAAGTCGTAAAGCTTTCATGTTGCGTGTATGTCTACGTGTGTAGCCTCAAAAGAGAAGGCACAGGAGAGTTTTCTCTCGAAAGAATATGTAAGAATACCACTTCATAAGGAAATACAGTTTTGCAGAGTAAAGACTTATACGTACGAATTGGAAACTCTTTACAAGAAGAAATAACGCATAGTACAAAATTAGCTTGTATCTCCAAAACTACATGCTGTATCTCGAAAAGAATTGTTGTGGCGTGTACGTCTTAACATGTAGCATCTAAAGAGAACCAAAAGGAGAATTTTCTTTCGTCAAAATTTTTCAGAAAATCACGTTTTAAGGAAATCCCGCATCGTGCGAAATTATCTTGTTTTTCCTAAACAACACGTTGTAAGTCGAAAAGCTTTCATGTTGCGTGTATGTCTAAGTGTGTAGCCTCAAAAGAGAAGGCACAGGACAATTTTCTCTCGAAAGGATATGTAAGAATACCACTTCATAAGGAAATACAGTTTTGCAGAGTAAAGACATATACGTACGAATTGGAAACTCTTTACGAGAAGAAATAAAGCATAGTACAAAATTAGCTTGTATCTCCAAAACTACACGTTGTATCTCGAAAAGAATTGTTGTGGCGTGTACGTCTTAACATGTAGCATCTAAAGAGAACCAAAAGGAGAATTTTCTTTCGTCAAAATTTTTCAGAAAATCACGTTTTAAGGAAATCCCGCATCGTGCGAAATTATCTTGTTTTTCCTAAACAACACGTTGTAAGTCGAAAAGCTTTCATGTTGCGTGTATGTCTAAGTGTGTAGCCTCAAAAGAGAAGGCACAGGACAGTTTTCTCTCGAAAGGATATGTAAGAATACCACTTCATGAGGAAATACAGTTTTGCAGAGTAAAGACATATACATACGTATTGTAAACTCTTTACGAGAAGAAATAACGCATCGTACAAAATTAGCTTGTATCTCCAAAACTACACGTTGTAACTCGAAAAGAATTGTTGTGGCGTGTACGTCTTAACATGTAGCATCTAAAGAGAACCAAAAGGAGAATTTTCTTTCGTCAAAATTTTTCAGAAAATCACGTTTTAAGGAAATCCCGCATCGTGCGAAATTATCTTGTTTTTCCTAAACAACACGTTGTAAGTCGAAAAGCTTTCATGTTGCGTGTATGTCTAAGTGTGTAGCCTCAAAAGAGAAGGCACAGGACAGTTTTCTCTCGAAAGGATATGTAAGAATACCACTTCATAAGGAAATACAGTTTTGCAGAGTAAAGACATACGTACGCATTGGAAACTCTTTACGAGAAGAAATAACGCATAGTACCAAATTAGTCTGTATCTCCAAAACTACATGTTGTATCTCGAAAAGAATTGTTGTGGCGTGTACGTCTTAACATGTAGCATCTAAAGAGAACCAAAAGGAGAATTTTCTTTCGTCAAAATTTTTCAGAAAATCACGTTTTAAGGAAATCCCGCATCGTGCGAAATTATCTTGTTTTTCCTAAACAACACGTTGTAAGTCGAAAAGCTTACATGTTGCGTGTATGTCTAAGTGTGTAGCCTCAAAAGAGAAGGCACAGGACAATTTTCTCTCGAAAGGATATGTAAGAATACCACTTCATAAGGAAATACAGTTTTGCAGAGTAAAGACATATAAGTACGAATTGGAAACTCTTTACGAGAAGAAATAACGCATCGTACAAAATTAGCTTGTATCTCCAAAACTACACGTTGTATCTCGAAAAGAATTGTTGTGGCGTGTACGTCTTAACATGTAGCATCTAAAGAGAACCAAAAGGAGAATTTTCTTTCGTCAAAATTTTTCAGAAAATCACGTTTTAAGGAAATCCCGCATCGTGCGAAATTATCTTGTTTTTCCTAAACAACACGTTGTAAGTCGAAAAGCTTTCATGTTGCGTGTATGTCTAAGTGTGTAGCCTCAAAAGAGAAGGCACAGGACAGTTTTCTCTCGAAAGGATATGTAAGAATACCACTTCATAAGGAAATACAGTTTTGCAGAGTAAAGACATATACGTACGCATTGGAAACTCTTTACGAGAAGAAATAACGCATAGTACAAAATTAGCTTGTATCTCCAAAACTACACGTTGTATCTCGAAAAGAATTGTTGTGGCGTGTACGTCTTAACATGTAGCATCTAAAGAGAACCAAAAGGAGAATTTTCTTTCGTCAAAATTTTTCAGAAAATCACATTTTAAGGAAATCCCGCATCGTGCGAAATTATCTTGTTTTTCCTAAACAACACGTTGTAAGTCGAAAAGCTTTCATGTTGCGTGTATGTCTAAGTGTGTAGCCTCAAAAGAGAAGGCACAGGACAGTTTTCTCTCGAAAGGATATGTAAGAATACCACTTCATAAGGAAATACAGTTTTGCAGAGTAAAGACATATACGTACGCATTGGAAACTCTTTACGAAAAGAAATAACGCATAGTACAAAATTAGCTTGTATCTCCAAAACTACATGTTGTATCTCGAAGAGAATTTTTGTGGCGTGTACGTCTTAACATGTAGCATCTAAAGAGAACCAAAAGGAGAATTTTCTTTCGTCAAAATTTTTCAGAAAATCACGTTTTAAGGAAATCCCGCATCGTGCGAAATTATCTTGTTTTTCCTAAACAACACGTTGTAAGTCGAAAAGCTTTCATGTTGCGTGTATGTCTAAGTGTGTAGCCTCAAAAGAGAAGGCACAGGACAGTTTTCTCTCGAAAGGATATGTAAGAATACCACTTCATAAGGAAATACAGTTTTGCAGAGTAAAGACATATACGTACGCATTGGAAACTCTTTACGAGAAGAAATAACGCATCGTACAAAATTAGCTTGTATCTCCAAAACTACACGTTGTATCTCGAAAAGAATTGTTGTGGCGTGTACGTCTTAACATGTAGCATCTAAAGAGAACCAAAAGGAGAATTTTCTTTCGTCAAAATTTTTCAGAAAATCACGTTTTAAGGAAATCCCGCATCGTGCGAAATTATCTTGTTTTTCCTAAACAACACGTTGTAAGTCGAAAAGCTTTCATGTTGCGTGTATGTCTAAGTGTGTAGCCTCAAAAGAGAAGGCACAGGACAGTTTTCTCTCGAAAGGATATGTAAGAATACCACTTCATAAGGAAATACAGTTTTGCAGAGTAAAGACATATACGTACGCATTGGAAACTCTTTACGAGAAGAAATAACGCATCGTACAAAATTAGCTTGTATCTCCAAAACTACACGTTGTATCTCGAAAAGAATTGTTGTGGCGTGTACGTCTTAACATGTAGCATCTAAAGAGAACCAAATGGAGAATTTTCTTTCGTCAAAATTTTTCAGAAAATCACGTTTTAAGGAAATCCCGCATCGTGCGAAATTATCTTGTTTTTCCTAAACAACACGTTGTAAGTCGAAAAGCTTTCATGTTGCGTGTATGTCTAAGTGTGTAGCCTCAAAAGAGAAGGCACAGGAGAGTTTTCTCTCAAAGAATATGTAAGAATACCACTTCATAAGGAAATACAGTTTTGCAGAGTAAAGACATATGCGTACGTATTGAAAACTCTTTACGAGAAGAAATAACGCATCGTACAAAATTAGCTTGTATTTCCAAAACTACACGTTGTATCTCGAAAAGAATTGTTGTGGCGTGTACGTCTTAACATGTAGCATCTAAAGAGAACCAAAAGGAGAATTTTCTTTCGTCAAAATTTTTCAGAAAATCACGTTTTAAGGAAATCCCGCATCGTGCGAAATTATCTTGTTTTTCCTAAACAACACGTTGTAAGTCGAAAAGCTTTCATGTTGCGTGTATGTCTAAGTGTGTAGCCTCAAAAGAGAAGGCACAGGACAGTTTTCTCTCGAAAGGATATGTAAGAATACCACTTCATAAGGAAATACAGTTTTGCAGAGTAAAGACATATACGTACGTATTGGAAACTCTTTACGAGAAGAAATAACGCATAGTACAAAATTAGCTTGTATCTCCAAAACTACACATTGTATCTCGAAAAGAATTGTTGTGGCGTGTACGTCTTAACATGTAGCATCTAAAGAGAACCAAAAGGAGAATTTTCTTTGGTCAAAATTTTTCAGAAAATCACGTTTTAAGGAAATCCCGCATCGTGCGAAATTATCTTGTTTTTCCTAAACAACACGTTGTAAGTCGAAAAGCTTTCATGTTGAGTGTATGTCTAAGTGTGTAGCCTCAAAAGAGAAGGCACAGGACAGTTTTCTCTCGAAAGGATATGTAAGAATACCACTTCATAAGGAAATACAGTTTTGCAGAGTAAAGACATATACGTACGCATTGGAAACTCTTTACGAAAAGAAATAACGCATAGTACAAAATTAGCTTGTATCTCCAAAACTACATGTTGTATCTCGAAAAGAATTGTTGTGGCGTGTACGTCTTAACATGTAGCATCTAAAGAGAACCAAAAGGAGAATTTTTCTTTCGTCAAAATTTTTCAGAAAATCACGTTTTAAGGAAATCCCGCATCGTGCGAAATTATCTTGTTTTTCCTAAACAACACGTTGTAAGTCGAAAAGCTTTCATGTTGCGTGTATGTCTAAGTGTGTAGCCTCAAAAGAGAAGGCACAGGAGAGTTTTCTCTCGAAAGAATATGTAAGAATACCACTTCATAAGGAAATACAGTTTTGCAGAGTAAAGACATATACGTACGTATTGAAAACTCTTTACGAGAAGAAATAACGCATCGTACAAAATTAGCTTGTATTTCCAAAACTACACGTTGTATCTCGAAAAGAATTGTTGTGGCGTGTACGTCTTAACATGTAGCATCTAAAAAGAACCAAAAGGAGAATTTTCTTTCGTCAAAATTTTTCAGAAAATCACGTTTTAAGGAAATCCCGCATCGTGCGAAATTATCTTGTTTTTTCCTAAACAACACGTTGTAAGTCGAAATGCTTTCATGTTGCGTGTATGTCTAAGTGTGTAGCCTCAAAAGAGAAGGCACAGGACAGTTTTCTCTCGAAAGGATATGTAAGAATACCACTTCATAAGGAAATACAGTTTTTGCAGAATAAAGACATATACGTACGCATTGGAAACTCTTTACGAGAAGAAATAACGCATAGTACAAAATTAGCTTGTATCTCCAAAACTACACGTTGTATCTCGAAAAGAATTGTTGTGGCATGTACGTTAACATGTAGCATCTAAAGAGAACCAAAAGGAGAATTTTCTTTCGTCAAAATTTTTCAGAAAATCACGTTTTAAGGAAATCCCGCATCGTGCGAAATTATCTTGTTTTTCCTAAACAACACGTTGTAAGTCGAAAAGCTTTCATGTTGCGTGTATGTCTAAGTGTGTAGCCTCAAAAGAGAAGGCACAGGAGAGTTTTCTCTCGAAAGAATATTGTAGAATACCCCGTTATAAGGAAGTACAATTTTGGAGAGTAAAGGCAAATACGTACGTATTGAAAACACTTTACGAGAAGAAAAAACGCATCGTACAAAATTAGCTTGTATCTCCAAAACTACACGTTGTAACTCGAAAAGAATTGTTGTGGCGTGTACGTCTTAACATGTAGCATCTAAAGAGAACCAAAAGGAGAATTTTCTTTCGTCAAAATTTTTCAGAAAATCACGTTTTAAGGAAATCCCGCATCGTGCGTAATTATCTTGTTTTTCCCAAACAACACGTTGTAAGTCGAAAAGCTTTCATGTTGCGTGTATGTCTAAGTGTGTAGCCTCAAAAGAGAAGGCACAGGACAGTTTTCTCTCGAAAGGATATGTAAGAATACCACTTCATAAGGAAATACAGTTTTGCAGAGTAAAGACATATACGTACGCATTGGAAACTCTTTACGAGAAGAAATAACGCATAGTACATAATTAGCTTGTATCTCCAAAACTACACGTTGTATCTCGAAAAGAATTGTTGTGGCGTGTACGTCTTAACATGTAGCATCTAAAGAGAACCAAAATGAGAATTTTCTTTCGTCAAAATTTTTCAGAAAATCACGTTTTAAGGAAATCCCGCATCGTGCGAAATTATCTTGTTTTTCCTAAACAACACGTTGTAAGTCGAAAAGCTTTCATGTTGCGTGTATATCTAAGTGTGTAGCCTCAAAAGAGAAGGCACAGGACAGTTTTCTCTCGAAAGGATATGTAAGAATACCACTTCATAAGGAAATACAGTTTTGCAGAGTAAAGACATATACGTACGCATTGGAAACTCTTTACGAGAAGAAATAACGCATAGTACAAAATTAGCTTGTATCTCCAAAACTACACGTTGTATCTCGAAAAGAATTGTTGTGGCGTGTACGTCTTAACATGTAGCATCTAAAGAGAACCAAAAGGAGAATTTTCTTTCGTCAAAATTTTTCAGAAAATCACGTTTTAAGGAAATCCCGCATCGTGCGAAATTATCTTGTTTTTCCTAAACAACACGTTGTAAGTCGAAAAGCTTTCATGTTGCGTGTATGTCTAAGTGTGTAGCCTCAAAAGAGAAGGCACAGGACAGTTTTCTCTCGAAAGGATATGTAAGAATACCACTTCATAAGGAAATACAGTTTTGCAGAGTAAAGACATATACGTACGCATTGGAAACTCTTTACGAAAAGAAATAACGCATAGTACAAAATTAGCTTGTATCTCCAAAACTACATGTTGTATGTCGAAGAGAATTGTTGTGGCGTGTACGTCTTAACATGTAGCATCTAAAGAGAACCAAAAGGAGAATTTTCTTTCGTCAAAATTTTTCAGAAAATCACGTTTTAAGGAAATCCCGCATCGTGCGAAATTATCTTGTTTTTCCTAAACAACACGTTGTAAGTCGAAAAGCTTTCATGTTGCGTGTATGTCTAAGTGTGTAGCCTCAAAAGAGAAGGCACAGGAGAGTTTTCTCTCAAAGAATATGTAAGAATACCACTTCATAAGGAAATACAGTTTTGCAGAGTAAAGACATATACGTACGTATTGGAAACTCTTTACGAGAAGAAATAACGCATCGTACAAAATTAGCTTGTATTTCCAAAACTACACGTTGTATCTCGAAAGAATTGTTGTGGCGTGTACGTCTTAACATGTAGCATCTAAAGAGAACCAAAAGGAGAATTTTCTTTCGTCAAAATTTTTCAGAAAATCACGTTTTAAGGAAATCCCGCATCGTGCAAAATTATCTTGTTTTTCCTAAACAACACGTTGTAAGTCGAAATGCTTTCATGTTGCGTGTATGTCTAAGTGTGTAGCCTCAAAAGAGAAGGCACAGGACAGTTTTCTCTCGAAAGGATATGTAAGAATACCACTTCATAAGGAAATACAGTTTTGCAGAGTAAAGACATGTACGTACGCATTGGAAACTCTTTACGAGAAGAAATAACGCATAGTACAAAATTAGCTTGTATCTCCAAAACTACACGTTGTATCTCGAAAAGAATTGTTGTGGCGTGTACGTCTTAACATGTAGCATCTAAAGAGAACCAAAAGGAGAATTTTCTTTCGTCAAAATTTTTCAGAAAATCACGTTTTAAGGAAATCTCGCATCGTGCGAAATTATCTTGTTTTTCCTAAACAACACGTTGTAAGTCGAAAAGCTTTCATGTTGCGTGTATGTCTAAGTGTGTAGCCTCAAAAGAGAAGGCACAGGACAGTTTTCTCTCAAAAGGATATGTAAGAATACCACTTCATAAGGAAATACAGTTTTGCAGAGTAAACACATATACGTACGCATTGGAAACTATTTACGAGAAGAAATAACGCATAGTACAAAATTAGCTTGTATCTCCAAAACTACATGTTGTATCTCGAAAAGAATTGTGGCGTGTACGTCTTAACATGTAGCATCTAAAGAGAACCAAAAGGAGAATTTTCTTTCGTCAAAATTTTTCAGAAAATCACGTTTTAAGGAAATCCCGCATCATGCGAAATTATCTTGTTTTTCCTAAACAACACGTTGTAAGTCGAAAAGCTTTCATGTTGCGTGTATGTCTAAGTGTGTAGCCTCAAAAGAGAAGGCACAGGAGAGTTTTCTCTCGAAAGAATATTGTAGAATACCCCGTTATAAGGAAGTACAATTTTGGAGAGTAAAGACAAATACGTACGTATTGAAAACACTTTACGAGAAGAAACAACGCATCGTACAAAATTAGCTTGTATCTCCAAAACTGCACGTTCTAACTCGAAAAGAATTGTTGTAGCGTGTATGTCTTAACATGTAGCATCTAAAGAGAACCAAAAGGAGAATTTTCTTTCGTCAAAATTTTTCAGAAAATCACGTTTTAAGGAAATCCCGCATCGTGCGAAATTATCTTGTTTTTCCTAAACAACACGTTGTAAGTCGTAAAGCTTTCATGTTGCGTGTATGTCTACGTGTGTAGCCTCAAAAGAGAAGGCACAGGAGAGTTTTCTCTCGAAAGAATATGTAAGAATACCACTTCATAAGGAAATACAGTTTTGCAGAGTAAAGACTTATACGTACGAATTGGAAACTCTTTACAAGAAGAAATAACGCATAGTACAAAATTAGCTTGTATCTCCAAAACTACATGCTGTATCTCGAAAAGAATTGTTGTGGCGTGTACGTCTTAACATGTAGCATCTAAAGAGAACCAAAAGGAGAATTTTCTTTCGTCAAAATTTTTCAGAAAATCACGTTTTAAGGAAATCCCGCATCGTGCGAAATTATCTTGTTTTTCCTAAACAACACGTTGTAAGTGGAAAAGCTTTCATGTTGCGTGTATGTCTAAGTGTGTAGCCTCAAAAGAGAAGGCACAGGACAGAGTTCTCTCGAAAGGATATGTAAGAATACCACTTCATAAGGAAATACAGTTTTGCAGAGTAAAGACATATACGTACGCATTGGAAACTCTTTACGAGAAGAAATAACGCATAGTACAAAATTAGCTTGTATCTCCAAAACTACACGTTGTATCTCGAAAAGAATTGTTGTGGCGTGTACGTCTTAACATGTAGCATCTAAAGAGAACCAAAAGGAGAATTTTCTTTCGTCAAAATTTTTCAGAAAATCACGTTTTAAGGAAATCCCGCATCGTGCGAAATTATCTTGTTTTTCCTAAACAACACGTTGTAAGTCGAAAAGCTTTCATGTTGCGTGTATGTCTAAGTGTGTAGCCTCAAAAGAGAAGGCACAGGACAATTTTCTCTCGAAAGGATATATAAGAATACCACTTCATAAGGAAATACAGTTTTGCAGAGTAAAGACATATACGTACGAATTGGAAACTCTTTACGAGAAGAAATAAAGCATAGTACAAAATTAGCTTGTATCTCCAAAACTACACGTTGTATCTCGAAAAGAATTGTTGTGGCGTGTACGTCTTAACATGTAGCATCTAAAGAGAACCAAAAGGAGAATTTTCTTTCGTCAAAATTTTTCAGAAAATCACGTTTTAAGGAAATCCCGCATCGTACGAAATCATCTTGTTTTTCCTAAACAACACGTTTTAAGTCGAAAAGCTTTCATGTTGCGTGTATGTCTAAGTGTGTAGCCTCAAAAGAGAAGGCACAGGACAGTTTTCTCTCGAAAGGATATGTAAGAATACCACTTCATAAGGAAATACAGTTTTGCAGAGTAAATACATATACGTACGCATTGGAAACTCTTTACGAGAAGAAATAACGCATAGTAAAAAATTAGCTTGTATCTCCAAAACTACATGTTGTATCTCGAAAAGAATTGTTGTGGCGTGTACGTCTTAACATGTAGCATCTAAAGAGAACCAAAAGGAGAATTTTCTTTCGTCAAAATTTTTCAAAAAATCACGTTTTAAGGAAATCCCGCATCGTGCGAAATTATCTTGTTTTTCCTAAACAACACGTTGTAAGTCGAAAAGCTTTCATGTTGCGTGTATGTCTAAGTGTGTAGCCTCAAAAGAGAAGGCACAGGACAGTTTTCTCTCGAAAGGATATGTAAGAATACCACTTCATAAGGAAATACAGTTTTGCAGAGTAAAGACATATACGTACGAATTGGAAACTCTTTACGAGAAGAAATAAGGCATAGTACAAAATTAGCTTGTATCTCCATAACTACACGTTGTAACTCGAAAAGAATTGTTGTGGCGTGTACGTCTTAACATGTAGCATCTAAAGAGAACCAAAATGAGAATTTTCTTTCGTCAAAATTTTTCAGAAAATCACGTTTTAAGGAAATCCCGCATCGTGCGAAATTATCTTGTTTTTCCTAAACAACACGTTGTAAGTCGAAAAGCTTTCATGTTGCGTGTATGTCTAAGTGTGTAGCCTCAAAAGAGAAGGCACAGGACAGTTTTCTCTCGAAAGGATATGTAAGAATACCACTTCATGAGGAAATACAGTTTTGCAGAGTAATGACATATACGTACGTATTGTAAACTCTTTACGAGAAGAAATAACGCATAGTACAAAATTAGCTTGTATCTCCAAAACTACACGTTGTAACTCGAAAAGAATTGTTGTGGCGTGTACGTCTTAACATGTAGCATCTAAAGAGAACCAAAAGGAGAATTTTCTTTCGTCAAAATTTTTCAGAAAATCACGTCTTAAGGAAATCCCGCATCGTGCGAAATTATCTTGTTTTTCCTAAACAACACGTTGTAAGTCGAAAAGCTTTCATGTTGCGTGTATGTCTAAGTGTGTAGCCTCAAAAGAGAAGGCACAGGAGAGTTTTCTCTCGAAAGGATATGTAAGAATACCACTTCATAAGGAAATACAGTTTTGCAGCGTAAAGACTTATACGTACGCATTGGAAACTCTTTACGAGAAGAAATAACGCATAGTACAAAATTAGCTTGTATCTCCAAAACTACATGTTGTATCTCGAAAAGAATTGTTGTGGCGTGTACGTCTTAACATGTAGCATCTAAAGAGAACCAAAAGGAGAATTTTCTTTCGTCAAAATTTTTCAGAAAATCACGTTTTAAGGAAATCCCGCATCGTGCGAAATTATCTTGTTTTTCCTAAACAACACGTTGTAAGTCGAAAAGCTTTCATGTTGCGTGTATGTCTAAGTGTGTAGCCTCAAAAGAGAAGGCACAGGACAATTTTCTCTCGAAAGGATATGTAAGAATACCACTTCATAAGGAAATACAGTTTTGCAGAGTAAAGACATATACGTACGAATTGGAAACTCTTTACGAGAAGAAATAATGCATCGTACAAAATTAGCTTGTATCTCCAAAACTACACGTTGTATCTCGAAAAGAATTGTTGTGGCGTGTACGTCTTAACATGTAGCATCTAAAGAGAACCAAAAGGAGAATTTTCTTTCGTCAAAATTTTTCAGAAAATCACGTTTTAAGGAAATCCCGCATCGTGCGAAATTATCTTGTTTTTCCTAAACAACACGTTGTAAGTCGAAAAGCTTTCATGTTGCGTGTATGTCTAAGTGTGTAGCCTCAAAAGAGAAGGCACAGGACAGTTTTCTCTCGAAAGGATATGTAAGAATACCACTTCATAAGGAAATACAGTTTTGCAGAGTAAAGACATATACGTACGCATTGGAAACTCTTTACGAGAAGAAATAACGCATAGTACAAAATTAGCTTGTATCTCCAAAACTACACGTTGTATCTCGAAAAGAATTGTTGTGGCGTGTACGTCTTAACATGTAGCATCTAAAGAGAACCAAAAGGAGAATTTTCTTTCGTCAAAATTTTTCAGAAAATCACGTTTTAAGGAAATCCCGCATCGTGCGAAATTATCTTGTTTTTCCTAAACAACACGTTGTAAGTCGAAAAGCTTTCATGTTGCGTGTATGTCTAAGTGTGTAGCCTCAAAAGAGAAGGCACAGGACAGTTTTCTCTCGAAAGGATATGTAAGAATACCACTTCATAAGGAAATACAGTTTTGCAGAGTAAAGACATATACGTACGCATTGGAAACTCTTTACGAAAAGAAATAACGCATAGTACAAAATTAGCTTGTATCTCCAAAACTACATGTTGTATCTCGAAAAGAATTGTGGCGTGTACGTCTTAACATGTAGCATCTAAAGAGAACCAAAAGGAGAATTTGCTTTCGTCAAAATTTTTCAGAAAATCACGTTTTAAGGAAATCCCGCATCGTGCGAAATTATCTTGTTTTTCCTAAACAACACGTTGTAAGTCGAAAAGCTTTCATGTTGCGTGTATGTCTTAGTGTGTAGCCTCAAAAGAGAAGGCACAGGAGAGTTTTCTCTCGAAAGAATATGTAAGAATACCACTTCATAAGGAAATACAGTTTTGCAGAGTAAAGACATATACGTACGTATTGGAAACTCTTTACGAGAAGAAATAACGCATCGTACAAAATTAGCTTGTATTTCCAAAACTACACGTTGTATCTCGAAAAGAATTGTTGTGGCGTGTACGTCTTAACATGTAGCATCTAAAGAGAACCAAAAGGAGAATTTTCTTTCGTCAAAATTTTTCAGAAAATCACGTTTTAAGGAAATCCCGCATCGTGCGAAATTATCTTGTTTTTCCTAAACAACACGTTGTAAGTCGAAAAGCTTTCATGTTGCGTGTATGTCTAAGTGTGTAGCCTCAAAAGAGAAGGCACAGGAGAGTTTTCTCTCGAAAGAATATGTAAGAATACCACTTCACAAGGAAATACAGTTTTGCAGAGTAAAGACATATACGTACCTGTTGGAAACTCTTTACGAGAAGAAATAACGCATCGTACAAAATTAGCTTGTATTTCCAAAACTACACGTTGTATCTCGAAAAGAATTGTTGTGGCGTGTACGTCTTAACATGTAGCATCTAAAGAGAACCAAAAGGAGAATTTTCTTTCGTCAAAATTTTTCAGAAAATCACGTTTTAAGGAAATCCCGCATCGTGCGAAATTATCTTGTTTTTCCTAAACAACACGTTGTAAGTCGAAATGCTTTCATGTTGCGTGTATGTCTAAGTGTGAAGCCTCAAAAGAGAAGGCACAGGACAGTTTTCTCTCGAAAGGATATGTAAGAATACCACTTCATAAGGAAATACAGTTTTGCAGAGTAAAGACATATACGTACGCACTGGAAACTCTTTACGAGAAGAAATAACGCATAGTACAAAATTAGCTTGTATCTCCAAAACTACACGTTGTATCTCGAAAAGAATTGTTGTGGCGTGTACGTCTTAACATGTAGCATCTAAAGAGAACCAAAAGGAGAATTTTCTTTCGTCAAAATTTTTCAGAAAATCACGTTTTAAGGAAATCCCGCATCGTGCGAAATTATCTTGTTTTTCCTAAACAACACGTTGTAAGTCGAAAAGCTTTCATGTTGCGTGTATGTCTAAGTGTGTAGCCTCAAAAGAGAAGGCACAGGAGAGTTTTCTCTCGAAAGAATATTGTAGAATACCCCTTCATAAGGAAATACAGTTTTGCAGAGTAAAGACATATACGTACGCATTGGAAACTCTTTACGAGAAGAAACAACGCATCGTACAAAATTAGCTTGTATCTCCAAAACTACATGTTGTATCTCGAAAAGAATTTTTGTGGCGTGTATGTCTTAACATGTAGCATCTAAAGAGAACCAAAAGGAGAATTTTCTTACGTCAAAATTTTTCAGAAAATCACGTTTTAAGGAAATCCCGCATCGTGCGAAATTATCTTGTTTTTCCTAAACAACACGTTGTAAGTCGAAAAGCTTTCATGTTGCGTGTATGTCTAAGTGTGTAGCCTCAAAAGAGAAGGCACAGGAGAGTTTTCTCTCGAAAGAATATTGTAGAATACCCCGTTATAAGGAAGTACAATTTTGGAGAGTAAAGACAAATACGTACGTATTGAAAACACTTTACGAGAAGAAACAACGCATCGTACAAAATTAGCTTGTATCTCCAAAACTGCACGTTGTAACTCGAAAAGAATTTTTGTAGCGTGTACGTCTTAACATGTAGCATCTAAAGAGAACCAAAAGGAGAATTTTCTTTCGTCAAAATTTTTCAGAAAATCACGTTTTAAGGAAATCCCGCATCGTGCGAAATTATCTTGTTTTTCCTAAACAACACGTTGTAAGTCGTAAAGCTTTCATGTTGCGTGTATGTCTACGTGTGTAGCCTCAAAAGAGAAGGCACAGGAGAGTTTTCTCTCGAAAGAATATGTAAGAATACCACTTCATAAGGAAATACAGTTTTGCAGAGTAAAGACATATACGTACGAATTGGAAACTCTTTACAAGAAGAAATAACGCATAGTACAAAATTAGCTTGTATCTCCAAAACTACATGCTGTATCTCGAAAAGAATTGTTGTGGCGTGTACGTCTTAACATGTAGCATCTAAAGAGAACCAAAAGGAGAATTTTCTTTCGTCAAAATTTTTCAGAAAATCACGTTTTAAGGAAATCCCGCATCGTGCGAAATTATCTTGTTTTTCCTAAACAACACGTTGTAAGTGGAAAAGCTTTCATGTTGCGTGTATGTCTAAGTGTGTAGCCTCAAAAGAGAAGGCACAGGACAGTTTTCTCCCGAAAGGATATGTAAGAATACCACTTCATAAGGAAATACAGTTTTGCAGAGTAAAGACATATACGTACGCATTGGAAACTCTTTACGAGAAGAAATAACGCATAGTACAAAATTAGCTTGTATCTCCAAAACTACACGTTGTATCTCGAAAAGAATTGTTGTGGCGTGTACGTCTTAACATGTAGCATCTAAAGAGAACCAAAAGGAGAATTTTCTTTCGTCAAAATTTTTCAGAAAATCACGTTTTAAGGAAATCCCGCATCGTGCGAAATTATCTTGTTTTTCCTAAACAACACGTTGTAAGTCGAAAAGCTTTCATGTTGCGTGTATGTCTAAGTGTGTAGCCTCAAAAGAGAAGGCACAGGACAATTTTCTCTCGAAAGGATATGTAAGAATACCACTTCATAAGGAAATACAGTTTTGCAGAGTAAAGACATATACGTACGCATTGGAAACTCTTTACGAGAAGAAATAACGCAGAGTACAAAATTAGCTTGTATCTCCAAAACTACACGTTGTATCTCGAAAAGAATTGTTGTGGCGTGTACGTCTTAACATGTAGCATCTAAAGAGAGCTAAAAGGAGAATTTTCTTTCGTCAAAATGTTTCAGAAAATCACGTTTTAAGGAAATCCCGCATCATAAGAAATTATCTTGTTTTTCCTAAACAACACGTTTTAAGTCGAAAAGCTTTCATGTTGCGTGTATGTCTAAGTGTGTAGCCTCAAAAGAGAAGGCACAGGACAGTTTTCTCTCGAAAGGATATGTAAGAATACCACTTCATAAGGAAATACAGTTTTGCAGAGTAAATACATATACGTACGCATTGGAAACTCTTTACGAGAAGAAATAACGCATCGTACAAAATTAGCTTGTATCTCCAAAACTACACGTTGTATCTCGAAAAGAATTGTTGTGGCGTGTACGTCTTAACATGTAGCATCTAAAGAGAACCAAAAGGAGAATTTTCTTTCGTCAAAATTTTTCAGAAAATCACGTTTTAAGGAAATCCCGCATCGTGCGAAATTATCTTGTTTTTCCTAAACAACACGCTGTAAGTCGAAAAGCTTTCATGTTGCGTGTATGTCTAAGTGTGTAGCCTCAAAAGAGAAGGCACAGGACAGTTTTCTCTCGAAAGGATATGTAAGAATACCACTTCATAAGGAAATACAGTTTTGCAGAGTAAAGACATATACGTACGCATTGGAAACTGTTTACGAGAAGAAATAATGCATAGTACAAAATTAGCTTGTATCTCCAAAACTACACGTTGTATCTCGAAAAGAATTGTTGTGGCGTGTACGTCTTAACATGTAGCATCTAAAGAGAACCAAAAGGAGAATTTTCTTTCGTCAAAATTTTTCAGAAAATCACGTTTTAAGGAAATCCCGCATCGTGCGAAATTATCTTGTTTTTCCTAAACAACACGTTGTAAGTCGAAAAGCTTTCATGTTGCGTGTATGTCTAAGTGTGTAGCCTCAAAAGAGAAGGCACAGGACAGTTTTCTCTCGAAAGGATATGTAAGAATACCACTTCATAAGGAAATACAGTTTTGCAGAGTAAAGACATATACGTACGTATTGGAAACTCTTTACGAGAAGAAATAACGCATAGTACAAAATTAGCTTGTATCTCCAAAACTACATGTTGTATCTCGAAAAGAATTGTTGTGGCGTGTACGTCTTAACATGTAGCATCTAAAGAGAACCAAAAGGAGAATTTTCTTTCGTCAAAATTTTTCAAAAAATCACGTTTTAAGGAAATCCCGCATCGTGCGAAATTATCTTGTTTTTCCTTAACAACACGTTGTAAGTTGAAAAGCTTTCATGTTGCGTGTATGTCTAAGTGTGTAGCCTCAAAAGAGAAGGCACAGGACAGTTTTCTCTCGAAAGGATATGTAAGAATACCACTTCATAAGGAAATACAGTTTTGCAGAGTAAAGACATATACGTACGCATTGGAAACTCTTTACGAGAAGAAATAACGCAGAGTACAAAATTAGCTTGTATCTCCAAAAACTACACGTTGTAACTCGAAAAGAATTGTTGTGGCGTGTACGTCTTAACATGTAGCATCTAAAGAGAACCAAAAGGAGAATTTTCTTTCGTCAAAACTTTTCAGAAAATCACGTTTTAAGGAAATCCCGCATCGTGCGAAATTATCTTGTTTTTCCTAAACAACACGTTGTAAGTCGAAAAGCTTTCATGTTGCGTGTATGTCTAAGTGTGTAGCCTCAAAAGAGAAGGCACAGGACAGTTTTCTCTCAAAAGGATATGTAAGAATACCACTTCATAAGGAAATACAGTTTTGCAGAGTAAAGACATAAACGTACGCTTTGGAAACTTATTACGAGAAGAAATAAGGCATAGTACAAAATTAGCTTGTATCTCCAAAACTACACGTTGTATCTCGAAAAGAATTGTTGTGGCGTGTACGTCTTAACATGTAGCATCTAAAGAGAACCAAAAGGAGAATTTTCTTTCGTCAAAATTTTTCAGAAAATCACGTTTTAAGGAAATCCCGCATCGTGCGAAATTATCTTGTTTTTCCTAAACAACACGTTGTAAGTCGAAAAGCTTTCATGTTGCGTGTATGTCTAAGTGTGTAGCCTCAAAAGAGAAGGCACAGGACAGTTTTCTCTCGAAAGGATATGTAAGAATACCACTTCATAAGGAAATACAGTTTTGCAGAGTAAAGACATATACGTACGCATTGGAAACTCTTTACGAGAAGAAATAAGGCATAGTACAAAATTAGCTTGTATCTCCAAAACTACACGTTGTAACTCGAAAAGAATTGTTGTGGCGTGTACGTCTTAACATGTAGCATCTAAAGAGAACCAAAAGGAGAATTTTCTTTCGTCAAAATTTTTCAGAAAATCACGTTTTAAGGAAATCCCGCATCGTGCGAAATTATCTTGTTTTTCCTAAACAACACGTTGTAAGTCGAAAAGCTTTCATGTTGCGTGTATGTCTAAGTGTGTAGCCTCAAAAGAGAAGGCACAGGACAGTTTTCTCTCGAAAGGATATGTAAGAATACCACTTCATAAGGAAATACAGTTTTGCAGAGTAAAGACATAAACGAACGCTTTGGAAACTTTTCACGAGAAGAAATAACGCATAGTACAAAATTAGCTTGTATCTCCAAAACTACACGTTGTATCTCGAAAAGAATTGTTGTGGCGTGTACGTCTTAACATGTAGCATCTAAAGAGAACCAAAAGGAGAATTTTCTTTCGTCAAAATTTTTCAGAAAATCACGTTTTAAGGAAATCCCGCATAGTGCGAAATTATCTTGTTTTTCCTAAACAACACGTTGTAAGTCGAAAAGCTTTCATGTTGCGTGTATGTCTAAGTGTGTAGCCTCAAAAGAGAAGGCACAGGACAGTTTTCTCTCGAAAGGATATGTAAGAATACCACTTCATAAGGAAATACAGTTTTGCAGAGTAAAGACATATACGTACGCATTGGAAACTCTTTACGAGAAGAAATAAGGCATAGTACAAAATTAGCTTGTATCTCCAAAACTACACGTTGTATCTCGCAAAGAATTGTTGTGGCGTGTACGTCTTAACATGTAGCATCTAAAGAGAACCAAAAGGAGAATTTTCTTTCGTCAAAATTTTTCAGAAAATCACGTTTTAAGGAAATCCCGCATCGTGCGAAATTATCTTGTTTTTCCTAAACAACACGTTGTAAGTCGAAAAGCTTTCATGTTGCGTGTATGTCTAAGTGTGTAGCCTCAAAAGAGAAGGCACAGGACAGTTTTCTCTCAAAAGGATATGTAAGAATACCACTTCATAAGGAAATACAGTTTTGCAGAGTAAAGACATATACGTACGCATTGGAAACTCTTTACGAGAAGAAATAACGCATAGTACAAAATTAGCTTGTATCTCCAAAACTACATGTTGTATCTCGAAAAGAATTGTTGTGGCGTGTACGTCTTAACATGTAGCATCTAAAGAGAACCAAAAGGAGAATTTTCTTTCGTCAAAATTTTTCAGAAAATCACGTTTTAAGGAAATCCCGCATCGTGCGAAATTATCTTGTTTTTCCTAAACAACACGATGTAAGTCGAAAAGCTTTCATGTTGCGTGTATGTCTAAGTGTGTAGCCTCAAAAGAGAAGGCACAGGAGAGTTTTCTCTCGAAAGAATATTGTAGAATACCCCTTCATAAGGAAATACAGTTTTGCAGAGTAAAGACATATACGTACGCATTGGAAACTCTTTACGAGAAGAAACAACGCATCGTACAAAATTAGCTTGTATCTCCAAAACTACATGTTGTATCTCGAAAAGAATTTTTGTGGCGTGTACGTCTTAACATGTAGCATCTAAAGAGAACCAAAAGGAGAATTTTCTTTCGTCAAAATTTTTCAGAAAATCACGTTTTAAGGAAATCCCGCATCGTGCGAAATTATCTTGTTTTTCCTAAACAACACTTTGTAAGTCGAAAAGCTTTCATGTTGCGTGTATGTCTAAGTGTGTAGCCTCAAAAGAGAAGGCACAGGAGAGTTTTCTCTCGAAAGAATATTGTAGAATACCCCGTTATAAGGAAGTACAATTTTGGAGAGTAAAGACAAATACGTACGTATTGAAAACACTTTACGAGAAGAAACAACGCATAGTACAAAATTAGCTTGTATCTCCAAAACTGCACGTTGTAACTCGAAAAGAATTTTTGTAGCGTGTACGTCTTAACATGTAGCATCTAAAGAGAACCAAAAGGAGAATTTTCTTTCGTCAAAATTTTTCAGAAAATCACGTTTTAAGGAAATCCCGCATCGTGCGAAATTATCTTGTTTTTCCTAAACAACACGTTGTAAGTCGTAAAGCTTTCATGTTGCGTGTATGTCTACGTGTGTAGCCTCAAAAGAGAAGGCACAGGAGAGTTTTCTCTCGAAAGAATATGTAAGAATACCACTTCATAAGGAAATACAGTTTTGCAGAGTAAAGACATATACGTACGAATTGGAAACTCTTTACAAGAAGAAATAACGCATAGTACAAAATTAGCTTGTATCTCCAAAACTACATGCTGTATCTCGAAAAGAATTGTTGTGGCGTGTACGTCTTAACATGTAGCATCTAAAGAGAACCAAAAGGAGAATTTTCTTTCGTCAAAATTTTTCAGAAAATCACGTTTTAAGGAAATCCCGCATCGTGCGAAATTATCTTGTTTTTCCTAAACAACACGTTGTAAGTGGAAAAGCTTTCATGTTGCGTGTATGTCTAAGTGTGTAGCCTCAAAAGAGAAGGCACAGGACAGTTTTCTCTCAAAAGGATATGTAAGAATACCACTTCATAAGGAAATACAGTTTTGCAGAGTAAAGACATATACGTACGCATTGGAAACTCTTTACGAGAAGAAATAACGCATAGTACAAAATTAGCTTGTATCTCCAAAACTACACGTTGTATATCGAAAAGAATTGTTGTGGCGTGTACGTCTTAACATGTAGCATCTAAAGAGAACCAAAAGGAGAATTTTCTTTCGTCAAAATTTTTCAGAAAATCACGTTTTAAGGAAATCCCGCATCGTGCGAAATTATCTTGTTTTTCCTAAACAACACGTTGTAAGTCGAAAAGCTTTCATGTTGCGTGTATGTCTAAGTGTGTAGCCTCAAAAGAGAAGGCACAGGACAATTTTCTCTCGAAAGGATATGTAAGAATACCACTTCATAAGGAAATACAGTTTTGCAGAGTAAAGACATATACGTACGCATTGGAAACTCTTTACGAGAAGAAATAACGCAGAGTACAAAATTAGCTTGTATCTCCAAAACTACACGTTGTATCTCGAAAAGAATTGTTGTGGCGTGTACGTCTTAACATGTAGCATCTAAAGAGAACTAAAAGGAGAATTTTCTTTCGTCAAAATGTTTCAGAAAATCACGTTTTAAGGAAATCCCGCATCGTACGAAATTATCTTGTTTTTCCTAAACAACACGTTTTAAGTCGAAAAGCTTTCATGTTGCGTGCATGTCTAAGTGTGTAGCCTCAAAAGAGAAGGCACAGGACAGTTTTCTCTCGAAAGGATATGTAAGAATACCACTTCATAAGGAAATACAGTTTTGCAGAGTAAATACATATACGTACGCATTGGAAACTCTTTACGAGAAGAAATAACGCATCGTACAAAATTAGCTTGTATCTCCAAAACTACACGTTGTATCTCGAAAAGAATTGTTGTGGCGTGTACGTCTTAACATGTAGCATCTAAAGAGAACCAAAAGGAGAATTTTCTTTCGTCAAAATTTTTCAGAAAATCACGTTTTAAGGAAATCCCGCATCGTGCGAAATTATCTTGTTTTTCCTAAACAACACGTTGTAAGTCGAAAAGCTTTCATGTTGCGTGTATGTCTAAGTGTGTAGCCTCAAAAGAGAAGGCACAGGACAGTTTTCCCTCGAAAGGATATGTAAGAATACCACTTCATAAGGAAATACAGATTTGCAGAGTAAAGACATATACGTACGCATTGGAAACTGTTTACGAGAAGAAATAATGCATAGTACAAAATTAGCTTGTATCTCCAAAACTACACGTTGTATCTCGAAAAGAATTGTTGTGGCGTGTACGTCTTAACATGTAGCATCTAAAGAGAACCAAAAGGAGAATTTTCTTTCGTCAAAATTTTTCAGAAAATCACGTTTTAAGGAAATCCCGCATCGTGCGAAATTATCTTGTTTTTCCTAAAAACACGTTGTAAGTCGAAAAGCTTTCATGTTGCGTGTATGTCTAAGTGTGTAGCCTCAAAAGAGAAGGCACAGGACAGTTTTCTCTCGAAAGGATATGTAAGAATACCACTTCATAAGGAAATACAGTTTTGCAGAGTAAAGACATATACGTACGTATTGGAAACTCTTTACGAGAAGAAATAACGCATAGTACAAAATTAGCTTGTATCTCCAAAACTACATGTTGTATCTCGAAAAGAATTGTTGTGGCGTGTACGTCTTAACATGTAGCCTCTAAAGAGAACCAAAAGGAGAATTTTCTTTCGTCAAAATTTTTCAAAAAATCACGTTTTCAGGAAATCCCGCATCGTGCGAAATTATCTTGTTTTTCCTAAACAACACGTTGTAAGTTGAAAAGCTTTCATGTTGCGTGTATGTCTAAGTGTGTAGCCTCAAAAGAGAAGGCACAGGACAGTTTTCTCTCGAAAGGATATGTAAGAATACCACTTCATAAGGAAATACAGTTTTGCAGAGTAAATACATATACGTACGCATTGGAAACTCTTTACGAGAAGAAATAACGCATCGTACAAAATTAGCTTGTATCTCCAAAACTACACGTTGTATCTCGAAAAGAATTGTTGTGGCGTGTACGTCTTAACATGTAGCATCTAAAGAGAACCAAAAGGAGAATTTTCTTTCGTCAAAATTTTTCAGAAAATCACGTTTTAAGGAAATCCCGCATCGTGCGAAATTATCTTGTTTTTCCTAAACAACACGTTGTAAGTCGAAAAGCTTTCATGTTGCGTGTATGTCTAAGTGTGTAGCCTCAAAAGAGAAGGCACAGGACAGTTTTCCCTCGAAAGGATATGTAAGAATACCACTTCATAAGGAAATACAGATTTGCAGAGTAAAGACATATACGTACGCATTGGAAACTGTTTACGAGAAGAAATAATGCATAGTACAAAATTAGCTTGTATCTCCAAAACTACACGTTGTATCTCGAAAAGAATTGTTGTGGCGTGTACGTCTTAACATGTAGCATCTAAAGAGAACCAAAAGGAGAATTTTCTTTCGTCAAAATTTTTCAGAAAATCACGTTTTAAGGAAATCCCGCATCGTGCGAAATTATCTTGTTTTTCCTAAAAACACGTTGTAAGTCGAAAAGCTTTCATGTTGCGTGTATGTCTAAGTGTGTAGCCTCAAAAGAGAAGGCACAGGACAGTTTTCTCTCGAAAGGATATGTAAGAATACCACTTCATAAGGAAATACAGTTTTGCAGAGTAAAGACATATACGTACGTATTGGAAACTCTTTACGAGAAGAAATAACGCATAGTACAAAATTAGCTTGTATCTCCAAAACTACATGTTGTATCTCGAAAAGAATTGTTGTGGCGTGTACGTCTTAACATGTAGCCTCTAAAGAGAACCAAAAGGAGAATTTTCTTTCGTCAAAATTTTTCAAAAAATCACGTTTTAAGGAAATCCCGCATCGTGCGAAATTATCTTGTTTTTCCTAAACAACACGTTGTAAGTTGAAAAGCTTTCATGTTGCGTGTATGTCTAAGTGTGTAGCCTCAAAAGAGAAGGCACAGGACAGTTTTCTCTCGAAAGGATATGTAAGAATACCACTTCATAAGGAAATACAGTTTTGCAGAGTAAAGACATATACGTACGCATTGGAAACTCTTTACGAGAAGAAATAACGCAGAGTACAAAATTAGCTTGTATCTCCAAAACTACACGTTGTAACTCGAAAAGAATTGTTGTGGCGTGTACGTCTTAACATGTAGCATCTAAAGAGAACCAAAAGGAGAATTTTCTTTCGTCAAAATTTTTAAGAAAATCACGTTTTAAGGAAATCCCGCATCGTGCGAAATTATCTTGTTTTTCCTAAACAACACGTTGTAAGTCGAAAAGCTTTCATGTTGCGTGTATGTCTAAGTGTGTAGCCTCAAAAGAGAAGGCACAGGACAGTTTTCTCTCGAAAGGATATGTAAGAATACCACTTCATAAGGAAATACAGTTTTGCAGAGTAAAGACATAAACGTACGCATTGGAAACTCTTTACGAGAAGAAATAAGGCATAGTACAAAATTAGCTTGTATCTCCAAAACTACACGTTGTAACTCGAAAAGAATTGTTGTGGCGTGTACGTCTTAACATGTAGCATCTAAAGAGAACCAAAAGGAGAATTTTCTTTCGTCAAAATTTTTCAGAAAATCACGTTTTAAGGAAATCCCGCATCGTGCGAAATTATCTTGTTTTTCCTAAACAACACGTTGTAAGTCGAAAAGCTTTCATGTTGCGTGTATGTCTAAGTGTGTAGCCTCAAAAGAGAAGGCACAGGACAGTTTTCTCTCGAAAGGATATGTAAGAATACCACTTCATAAGGAAATACAGTTTTGCAGAGTAAAGACATATACGTACGCATTGGAAACTCTTTACGAGAAGAAATAAGGCATAGTACAAAATTAGCTTGTATCTCCAAAACTACACGTTGTAACTCGAAAAGAATTGTTGTGGCGTGTACGTCTTAACATGTAGCATCTAAAGAGAACCAAAAGGAGAATTTTCTTTCGTCAAAATTTTTCAGAAAATCACGTTTTAAGGAAATCCCGCATCGTGCGAAATTATCTTGTTTTTCCTAAACAACACGTTGTAAGTCGAAAAGCTTTCATGTTGCGTGTATGTCTAAGTGTGTAGCCTCAAAAGAGAAGGCACAGGACAGTTTTCTCTCGAAAGGATATGTAAGAATACCACTTCATAAGGAAATACAGTTTTGCAGAGTAAAGACATATAAGTACGTATTGGAAACTCTTTACGAGAAGAAATAACGCATCGTACAAAATTAGCTTGTATCTCCAAAACTACACGTTGTAATTCGAAAAGAATTGTTGTGGCATGTACGTCTTAACATGTAGCATCTAAAGAGAACCAAAAGGAGAATTTTCTTTCGTCAAAATTTTTCAGAAAATCACGTTTTAAGGAAATCCCGCTTCGTGCGAAATTATCTTGTTTTTCCTAAACAACACGTTGTAAGTCGAAAAGCTTTCATGTTGCGTGTATGTCTAAGAGTGTAGCCTCAAAAGAGAAGGCACAGGACAGTTTTCTCTCGAAAGGATATGTAAGAATACCACTTCATAAGGAAATACAGTTTTGCAGAGTAAAGACATATACGTACGCATTGGAAACTCTTTACGAGAAGAAATAACGCATAGTACAAAATTAGCTTGTATCTCCAAAACTACATGTTGTATCTCGAAAAGAATTGTTGTGGCGTGTACGTCTTAACATGTAGCATCTAAAGAGAACCAAAAGGAGAATTTTCTTTCGTCAAAATTTTTCAAAAAATCACGTTTTAAGGAAATCCCGCATCATGCGAAATTATCTTGTTTTTCCTAAACAACACGTTGTAAGTCGAAAAGCTTTCATGTTGCGTGTATGTCTAAGTGTGTAGCCTCAAAAGAGAAGGCACAGGACAGTTTTCTCTCGAAAGGATATGTAAGAATACCACTTCATAAGGAAATACAGTTTTGCAGAGTAAAGACATATACGTACGCATTGGAAACTCTTTACGAGAAGAAATAACGCAGAGTACAAAATTAGCTTGTATCTCCAAAACTACACGTTGTAACTCGAAAAGAATTGTTGTGGCGTGTACGTCTTAACATGTAGCATCTAAAGAGAACCAAAAGGAGAATTTTCTTTCGTCAAAATTTTTCAGAAAATCACGTTTTAAGGAAATCCCGCATCGTGCGAAATTATCTTGTTTTTCCTAAACAACACGTTGTAAGTCGAAAAGCTTTCATGTTGCGTATATGTCTAAGTGTGTAGCCTCAAAAGAGAAGGCACAGGACAGTTTTCTCTCGAAAGGATATGTAAGAATACCACTTCATAAGGAAATACAGTTTTGCAGAGTAAAGACATATACGTACGTATTGGAAACTCTTTACGAGAAGAAATAACGCATAGTACAAAATTAGCTTGTATCTCCAAAACTACATGTTGTATCTCGAAAAGAATTGTGGCGTGTACGTCTTAACATGTAGCATCTAAAGAGAACCAAAAGGAGAATTTTCTTTCGTCAAAATTTTTCAGAAAATCACGTTTTAAGGAAATCCCGCATCGTGCGAAATTATCTTTTTTTTCCTAAACAACACGTTGTAAGTCGAAAAGCTTTCATGTTGCGTGTATGTCTAAGTGTGTAGCCTCAAAAGAGAAGGCACAGGACAGTTTTCTCTCGAAAGGATATGTAAGAATACCACTTCATAAGGAAATACAGTTTTGCAGAGTAAAGACATATACGTACGCATTGGAAACTCTTTACGAGAAGAAATAACGCATACTACAAAATTAGCTTGTATCTCCAAAACTACACGTTGTATCTCAAAAAGAATTGTTGTGGCGTGTACGTCTTAACATGTAGCATCTAAAGAGAACCAAAAGGAGAATTTTCTTTCGTCAAAATTTTTCAGAAAATCACGTTTTAAGGAAATCCCGCATCGTGCGAAATTATCTTGTTTTTCCTAAACAACACGTTGTAAGTCGAAAAGCTTTCATGTTGCGTGTATGTCTAAGTGTGTAGCCTCAAAAGAGAAGGCACAGGACAGTTTTCTCTCAAAAGGATATGTAAGAATACCACTTCATAAGGAAATACAGATTTGCAGAGTAAAGACATATACGTACGCATTGGAAGCTGTTTACGAGAAGAAATAATGCATAGTACAAAATTAGCTTGTATCTCCAAAACTACACGTTGTATCTCGAAAAGAATTGTTGTGGCGTGTACGTCTTAACATGTAGCATCTAAAGAGAACCAAAAGGAGAATTTTCTTTCGTCAAAATTTTTCAGAAAATCACGTTTTAAGGAAATCCCGCATCGTGCGAAATTATCTTGTTTTTCCTAAACAACACGTTGTAAGTCGAAAAGCTTTCATGTTGCGTGTATGTCTAAGTGTGTAGCCTCAAAAGAGAAGGCACAGGACAGTTTTCTCTCCAAAGGATATGTAAGAATACCACTTCATAAGGAAATACAGTTTTGCAGAGTAAAGACATATACGTACGTATTGGAAACTCTTTACAAGAAGAAATAACGCATAGTACAAAATTAGCTTGTATCTCCAAAACTACATGTTGTATCTCGAAAAGAATTGTTGTGGCGTGTACGTCTTAACATGTAGCCTCTAAAGAGAACCAAAAGGAGAATTTTCTTTCGTCAAAATTTTTCAAAAAATCACGTTTTAAGGAAATGCCGCATCGTGCGAAATTATCTTGTTTTTCCTAAACAACACGTTGTAAGTCGAAAAGCTTTCATGTTGCGTGTATGTCTAAGTGTGTAGCCTCAAAAGAGAAGGCACAGGACAGTTTTCTCTCGAAAGGATATGTAAGAATACCACTTCATAAGGAAATACAGTTTTGCAGAGTAAAGACATATACGTACTCATTGGAAACTCTTTACGAGAAGAAATAACGCAGAGTACAAAATTAGCTTGTATCTCCAAAACTACACGTTGTAACTCGAAAAGAATTGTTGTGGCGTGTACGTCTTAACATGTAGCATCTAAAGAGAACCAAAAGGAGAATTTTCTTTCGTCAAAATTTTTCAGAAAATCACGTTTTAAGGAAATCCCGCATCGTGCGAAATTATCTTGTTTTTCCTAAACAACACGTTGTAAGTCGAAAAGCTTTCATGTTGCGTGTATGTCTAAGTGTGTAGCCTCAAAAGAGAAGGCACAGGACAGTTTTCTCTCGAAAGGATATGTAAGAATACCACTTCATAAGGAAATACAGTTTTGCAGAGTAAAGACATAAACGTACGCATTGGAAACTCTTTACGAGAAGAAATAACGCATAGTACAAAATTAGCTTGTATCTCCAAAACTACACGTTGTATCTCGAAAAGAATTGTTGTGGCGTGTACGTCTTAACATGTAGCATCTAAAGAGAACCAAAAGGAGAATTTTCTTTCGTCAAAATTTTTCAGAAAATCACGTTTTAAGGAAATCCCGCATCGTGCGAAATTATCTTGTTTTTCCTAAACAACACGTTGTAAGTCGAAAAGCTTTCATGTTGCGTGTATGTCTAAGTGTGTAGCCTCAAAAGAGAAGGCACAGGACAGTTTTCTCTCGAAAGGATATGTAAGAATACCACTTCATAAGGAAATACAGTTTTGCAGAGTAAAGACATATACGTACGCATTGGAAACTCTTTACGAGAAGAAATAAGGCATAGTACAAAATTAGCTTGTATCTCCAAAACTACACGTTGTAACTCGAAAAGAATTGTTGTGGCGTGTACGTCTTAACATGTAGCATCTAAAGAGAACCAAAAGGAGAATTTTCTTTCGTCAAAATTTTTCAGAAAATCACGTTTTAAGGAAATCCCGCATCGTGCGAAATTATCTTGTTTTTCCTAAACAACACGTTGTAAGTCGAAAAGCTTTCATGTTGCGTGTATGTCTAAGTGTGTAGCCTCAAAAGAGAAGGCACAGGACAGTTTTCTCTCGAAAGGATATGTAAGAATACCACTTCATAAGGAAATACAGTTTTGCAGAGTAAAGACATATAAGTACGTATTGGAAACTCTTTACGAGAAGAAATAACGCATCGTACAAAATTAGCTTGTATCTCCAAAACTACACGTTGTAATTCGAAAAGAATTGTTGTGGCGTGTACGTCTTAACATGTAGCATCTAAAGAGAACCAAAAGGAGAATTTTCTTTCGTCAAAATTTTTCAGAAAATCACGTTTTAAGGAAATCCCGCTTCGTGCGAAATTATCTTGTTTTTCCTAAACAACACGTTGTAAGTCGAAAAGCTTTCATGTTGCGTGTATGTCTAAGTGTGTAGCCTCAAAAGAGAAGGCACAGGACAGTTTTCTCTCGAAAGGATATGTAAGAATACCACTTCATAAGGAAATACAGTTTTGCAGAGTAAAGACATATAAGTACGTATTGGAAACTCTTTACGAGAAGAAATAACGCTTCGTACAAAATTAGCTTGTATCTCCAAAACTACACGTTGTAATTCGAAAAGAATTGTTGTGGCGTGTACATCTTAACATGTAGCATCTAAAGAGAACCAAAAGGAGAATTTTCTTTCGTCAAAATTTTTCAGAAAATCACGTTTTAAGGAAATCCCGCTTCGTGCGAAATTATCTTGTTTTTCCTAAACAACACGTTGTAAGTCGAAAAGCTTTCATGTTGCGTGTATGTCTAAGTGTGTAGCCTCAAAAGAGAAGGCACAGGACAGTTTTCTCTCGAAAGGATATGTAAGAATACCACTTCATAAGGAAATACAGTTTTGCAGAGTAAAGACATATACGTACGCATTGGAAACTCTTTACGAGAAGAAATAAGGCATAGTACAAAATTAGCTTGTATCTCCAAAACTACACGTTGTAACTCGAAAAGAATTGTTGTGGCGTGTACGTCTTAACATGTAGCATCTAAAGAGAACCAAAAGGAGAATTTTCTTTCGTCAAAATTTTTCAGAAAATCACGTTTTAAGGAAATCCCGCATCGTGCGAAATTATCTTGTTTTTCCTAAACAACACGTTGTAAGTCGAAAAGCTTTCATGTTGCGTGTATGTCTAAGTGTGTAGCCTCAAAAGAGAAGGCACAGGACAGTTTTCTCTCGAAAGGATATGTAAGAATACCACTTCATAAGGAAATACAGTTTTGCAGAGTAAAGACATATACGTACGCATTGGAAACTCTTTACGAGAAGAAATAAGGCATAGTACAAAATTAGCTTGTATCTCCAAAACTACACGTTGTAACTCGAAAAGAATTGTTGTGGCGTGTACGTCTTAACATGTAGCATCTAAAGAGAACCAAAAGGAGAATTTTCTTTCGTCAAAATTTTTCAGAAAATCACGTTTTAAGGAAATCCCGCATCGTGCGAAATTATCTTGTTTTTCCTAAACAACACGTTGTAAGTCGAAAAGCTTTCATGTTGCGTGTATGTCTAAGTGTGTAGCCTCAAAAGAGAAGGCACAGGACAGTTTTCTCTCGAAAGGATATGTAAGAATACCACTTCATAAGGAAATACAGTTTTGCAGAGTAAAGACATATAAGTACGTATTGGAAACTCTTTACGAGAAGAAATAACGCATCGTACAAAATTAGCTTGTATCTCCAAAACTACACGTTGTAATTCGAAAAGAATTGTTGTGGCATGTACGTCTTAACATGTAGCATCTAAAGAGAACCAAAAGGAGAATTTTCTTTCGTCAAAATTTTTCAGAAAATCACGTTTTAAGGAAATCCCGCTTCGTGCGAAATTATCTTGTTTTTCCTAAACAACACGTTGTAAGTCGAAAAGCTTTCATGTTGCGTGTATGTCTAAGTGTGTAGCCTCAAAAGAGAAGGCACAGGACAGTTTTCTCTCGAAAGGATATGTAAGAATACCACTTCATAAGGAAATACAGTTTTGCAGAGTAAAGACATATACGTACGCATTGGAAACTCTTTACGAGAAGAAATAACGCATAGTACAAAATTAGCTTGTATCTCCAAAACTACATGTTGTATCTCGAAAAGAATTGTTGTGGCGTGTACGTCTTAACATGTAGCATCTAAAGAGAACCAAAAGGAGAATTTTCTTTCGTCAAAATTTTTCAAAAAATCACGTTTTAAGGAAATCCCGCATCATGCGAAATTATCTTGTTTTTCCTAAACAACACGTTGTAAGTCGAAAAGCTTTCATGTTGCGTGTATGTCTAAGTGTGTAGCCTCAAAAGAGAAGGCACAGGACAGTTTTCTCTCGAAAGGATATGTAAGAATACCACTTCATAAGGAAATACAGTTTTGCAGAGTAAAGACATATACGTACGCATTGGAAACTCTTTACGAGAAGAAATAACGCAGAGTACAAAATTAGCTTGTATCTCCAAAACTACACGTTGTAACTCGAAAAGAATTGTTGTGGCGTGTACGTCTTAACATGTAGCATCTAAAGAGAACCAAAAGGAGAATTTTCTTTCGTCAAAATTTTTCAGAAAATCACGTTTTAAGGAAATCCCGCATCGTGCGAAATTATCTTGTTTTTCCTAAACAACACGTTGTAAGTCGAAAAGAATTCATGTTGCGTGTATGTCTAAGTGTGTAGCCTCAAAAGAGAAGGCACAGGACAGTTTTCTCTCGAAAGGATATGTAAGAATACCACTTCATAAGGAAATACAGTTTTGCAGAGTAAAGACATATACGTACGCATTGGAAACTCTTTACGAGAAGAAATAAGGCATAGTACAAAATTAGCTTGTATCTCCAAAACTACACGTTGTAACTCGAAAAGAATTGTTGTGGCGTGTACGTCTTAACATGTAGCATCTAAAGAGAACCAAAAGGAGAATTTTCTTTCGTCAAAATTTTTCAGAAAATCACGTTTTAAGGAAATCCCGCATCGTGCGAAATTATCTTGTTTTTCCTAAACAACACGTTGTAAGTCGAAAAGCTTTCATGTTGCGTATATGTCTAAGTGTGTAGCCTCAAAAGAGAAGGCACAGGACAGTTTTCTCTCGAAAGGATATGTAAGAATACCACTTCATAAGGAAATACAGTTTTGCAGAGTAAAGACATATACGTACGTATTGGAAACTCTTTACGAGAAGAAATAACGCATAGTACAAAATTAGCTTGTATCTCCAAAACTACATGTTGTATCTCGAAAAGAATTGTGGCGTGTACGTCTTAACATGTAGCATCTAAAGAGAACCAAAAGGAGAATTTTCTTTCGTCAAAATTTTTCAGAAAATCACGTTTTAAGGAAATCCCGCATCGTGCGAAATTATCTTTTTTTTCCTAAACAACACGTTGTAAGTCGAAAAGCTTTCATGTTGCGTGTATGTCTAAGTGTGTAGCCTCAAAAGAGAAGGCACAGGACAGTTTTCTCTCGAAAGGATATGTAAGAATACCACTTCATAAGGAAATACAGTTTTGCAGAGTAAAGACATATACGTACGCATTGGAAACTCTTTACGAGAAGAAATAACGCATACTACAAAATTAGCTTGTATCTCCAAAACTACACGTTGTATCTCAAAAAGAATTGTTGTGGCGTGTACGTCTTAACATGTAGCATCTAAAGAGAACCAAAAGGAGAATTTTCTTTCGTCAAAATTTTTCAGAAAATCACGTTTTAAGGAAATCCCGCATCGTGCGAAATTATCTTGTTTTTCCTAAACAACACGTTGTAAGTCGAAAAGCTTTCATGTTGCGTGTATGTCTAAGTGTGTAGCCTCAAAAGAGAAGGCACAGGACAGTTTTCTCTCAAAAGGATATGTAAGAATACCACTTCATAAGGAAATACAGATTTGCAGAGTAAAGACATATACGTACGCATTGGAAGCTGTTTACGAGAAGAAATAATGCATAGTACAAAATTAGCTTGTATCTCCAAAACTACACGTTGTATCTCGAAAAGAATTGTTGTGGCGTGTACGTCTTAACATGTAGCATCTAAAGAGAACCAAAAGGAGAATTTTCTTTCGTCAAAATTTTTCAGAAAATCACGTTTTAAGGAAATCCCGCATCGTGCGAAATTATCTTGTTTTTCCTAAACAACACGTTGTAAGTCGAAAAGCTTTCATGTTGCGTGTATGTCTAAGTGTGTAGCCTCAAAAGAGAAGGCACAGGACAGTTTTCTCTCCAAAGGATATGTAAGAATACCACTTCATAAGGAAATACAGTTTTGCAGAGTAAAGACATATACGTACGTATTGGAAACTCTTTACAAGAAGAAATAACGCATAGTACAAAATTAGCTTGTATCTCCAAAACTACATGTTGTATCTCGAAAAGAATTGTTGTGGCGTGTACGTCTTAACATGTAGCCTCTAAAGAGAACCAAAAGGAGAATTTTCTTTCGTCAAAATTTTTCAAAAAATCACGTTTTAAGGAAATGCCGCATCGTGCGAAATTATCTTGTTTTTCCTAAACAACACGTTGTAAGTCGAAAAGCTTTCATGTTGCGTGTATGTCTAAGTGTGTAGCCTCAAAAGAGAAGGCACAGGACAGTTTTCTCTCGAAAGGATATGTAAGAATACCACTTCATAAGGAAATACAGTTTTGCAGAGTAAAGACATATACGTACTCATTGGAAACTCTTTACGAGAAGAAATAACGCAGAGTACAAAATTAGCTTGTATCTCCAAAACTACACGTTGTAACTCGAAAAGAATTGTTGTGGCGTGTACGTCTTAACATGTAGCATCTAAAGAGAACCAAAAGGAGAATTTTCTTTCGTCAAAATTTTTCAGAAAATCACGTTTTAAGGAAATCCCGCATCGTGCGAAATTATCTTGTTTTTCCTAAACAACACGTTGTAAGTCGAAAAGCTTTCATGTTGCGTGTATGTCTAAGTGTGTAGCCTCAAAAGAGAAGGCACAGGACAGTTTTCTCTCGAAAGGATATGTAAGAATACCACTTCATAAGGAAATACAGTTTTGCAGAGTAAAGACATAAACGTACGCATTGGAAACTCTTTACGAGAAGAAATAACGCATAGTACAAAATTAGCTTGTATCTCCAAAACTACACGTTGTATCTCGAAAAGAATTGTTGTGGCGTGTACGTCTTAACATGTAGCATCTAAAGAGAACCAAAAGGAGAATTTTCTTTCGTCAAAATTTTTCAGAAAATCACGTTTTAAGGAAATCCCGCATCGTGCGAAATTATCTTGTTTTTCCTAAACAACACGTTGTAAGTCGAAAAGCTTTCATGTTGCGTGTATGTCTAAGTGTGTAGCCTCAAAAGAGAAGGCACAGGACAGTTTTCTCTCGAAAGGATATGTAAGAATACCACTTCATAAGGAAATACAGTTTTGCAGAGTAAAGACATATACGTACGCATTGGAAACTCTTTACGAGAAGAAATAAGGCATAGTACAAAATTAGCTTGTATCTCCAAAACTACACGTTGTAACTCGAAAAGAATTGTTGTGGCGTGTACGTCTTAACATGTAGCATCTAAAGAGAACCAAAAGGAGAATTTTCTTTCGTCAAAATTTTTCAGAAAATCACGTTTTAAGGAAATCCCGCATCGTGCGAAATTATCTTGTTTTTCCTAAACAACACGTTGTAAGTCGAAAAGCTTTCATGTTGCGTGTATGTCTAAGTGTGTAGCCTCAAAAGAGAAGGCACAGGACAGTTTTCTCTCGAAAGGATATGTAAGAATACCACTTCATAAGGAAATACAGTTTTGCAGAGTAAAGACATATAAGTACGTATTGGAAACTCTTTACGAGAAGAAATAACGCATCGTACAAAATTAGCTTGTATCTCCAAAACTACACGTTGTAATTCGAAAAGAATTGTTGTGGCGTGTACGTCTTAACATGTAGCATCTAAAGAGAACCAAAAGGAGAATTTTCTTTCGTCAAAATTTTTCAGAAAATCACGTTTTAAGGAAATCCCGCTTCGTGCGAAATTATCTTGTTTTTCCTAAACAACACGTTGTAAGTCGAAAAGCTTTCATGTTGCGTGTATGTCTAAGTGTGTAGCCTCAAAAGAGAAGGCACAGGACAGTTTTCTCTCGAAAGGATATGTAAGAATACCACTTCATAAGGAAATACAGTTTTGCAGAGTAAAGACATATAAGTACGTATTGGAAACTCTTTACGAGAAGAAATAACGCTTCGTACAAAATTAGCTTGTATCTCCAAAACTACACGTTGTAATTCGAAAAGAATTGTTGTGGCGTGTACATCTTAACATGTAGCATCTAAAGAGAACCAAAAGGAGAATTTTCTTTCGTCAAAATTTTTCAGAAAATCACGTTTTAAGGAAATCCCGCTTCGTGCGAAATTATCTTGTTTTTCCTAAACAACACGTTGTAAGTCGAAAAGCTTTCATGTTGCGTGTATGTCTAAGTGTGTAGCCTCAAAAGAGAAGGCACAGGACAGTTTTCTCTCGAAAGGATATGTAAGAATACCACTTCATAAGGAAATACAGTTTTGCAGAGTAAAGACATATACGTACGCATTGGAAACTCTTTACGAGAAGAAATAACGCATAGTACAAAATTAGCTTGTATCTCCAAAACTACATGTTGTATCTCGAAAAGAATTGTTGTGGCGTGTACGTCTTAACATGTAGCATCTAAAGAGAACCAAAAGGAGAATTTTCTTTCGTCAAAATTTTTCAAAAAATCACGTTTTAAGGAAATCCCGCATCGTGCGAACTTATCTTGTTTTTCCTAAACAACACGTTGTAAGTTGAAAAGCTTTCATGTTGCGTGTATGTCTAAGTGTGTAGCCTCAAAAGAGAAGGCACAGGACAGTTTTCTCTCGAAAGGATATGTAAGAATACCACTTCATAAGGAAATACAGTTTTGCAGAGTAAAGACATATACGTACGCATTGGAAACTCTTTACGAGAAGAAATAACGCATACTACAAAATTAGCTTGTATCTCCAAAACTACACGTTGTAACTCGAAAAGAATTGTTGTGGCGTGTACGTCTTAACATGTAGCATCTAAAGAGAACCAAAAGGAGAATTTTCTTTCGTCAAAATTTTTCAGAAAATCACCTTTTAAGGAAATCCCGCATCGTGCGAAATTATCTTGTTGTTCCTAAACAACACGTTGTAAGTCGAAAAGCTTTCATGTTGCGTGTATGTCTAAGTGTGTAGCCTCAAAAGAGAAGGCACAGGACAGTTTTCTCTCGAAAGGATATGTAAGAATACCACTTCATAAGGAAATACAGTTTTGCAGAGTAAAGACATAAACGTACGCATTGGAAACTCTTTACGAGAAGAAATAACGCATAGTACAAAATTAGCTTGTATCTCCAAAACTACACGTTGTATCTCGAAAAGAATTGTTGTGGCGTGTACGTCTTAACATGTAGCATCTAAAGAGAACCAAAAGGAGAATTTTCTTTCGTCAAAATTTTTCAGAAAATCACGTTTTAAAGAAATCCCGCATCGTGCGAAATTATCTTGTTTTTCCTAAACAACACGTTGTAAGTCGAAAAGCTTTCATGTTGCGTGTATGTCTAAGTGTGTAGCCTCAAAAGAGAAGGCACAGGACAGTTTTCTCTCGAAAGGATATGTAAGAATACCACTTCATAAGGAAATACAGTTTTGCAGAGTAAAGACATATACGTACGCATTGGAAACTCTTTACGAGAAGAAATAAGGCATAGTACAAAATTAGCTTGTATCTCCAAAACTACACGTTGTAACTCGAAAAGAATTGTTGTGGCGTGTACGTCTTAACATGTAGCATCTAAAGAGAACCAAAAGGAGAATTTTCTTTCGTCAAAATTTTTCAGAAAATCACGTTTTAAGGAAATCCCGCATCGTGCGAAATTATCTTGTTTTTCCTAAACAACACGTTGTAAGTCGAAAAGCTTTCATGTTGCGTGTATGTCTAAGTGTGTAGCCTCAAAAGAGAAGGCACAGGACAGTTTTCTCTCGAAAGGATATGTAAGAATACCACTTCATAAGGAAATACAGTTTTGCAGAGTAAAGACATATAAGTACGTATTGGAAACTCTTTACGAGAAGAAATAACGCATCGTACAAAATTAGCTTGTATCTCCAAAACTACACGTTGTAATTCGAAAAGAATTGTTGTGGCGTGTACGTCTTAACATGTAGCATCTAAAGAGAACCAAAAGGAGAATTTTCTTTCGTCAAAATTTTTCAGAAAATCACGTTTTAAGGAAATCCCGCTTCGTGCGAAATTATCTTGTTTTTCCTAAACAACACGTTGTAAGTCGAAAAGCTTTCATGTTGCGTGTATGTCTAAGTGTGTAGCCTCAAAAGAGAAGGCACAGGACAGTTTTCTCTCGAAAGGATATGTAAGAATACCACTTCATAAGGAAATACAGTTTTGCAGAGTAAAGACATATAAGTACGTATTGGAAACTCTTTACGAGAAGAAATAACGCTTCGTACAAAATTAGCTTGTATCTCCAAAACTACACGTTGTAATTCGAAAAGAATTGTTGTGGCGTGTACATCTTAACATGTAGCATCTAAAGAGAACCAAAAGGAGAATTTTCTTTCGTCAAAATTTTTCAGAAAATCACGTTTTAAGGAAATCCCGCTTCGTGCGAAATTATCTTGTTTTTCCTAAACAACACGTTGTAAGTCGAAAAGCTTTCATGTTGCGTGTATGTCTAAGTGTGTAGCCTCAAAAGAGAAGGCACAGGACAGTTTTCTCTCGAAAGGATATGTAAGAATACCACTTCATAAGGAAATACAGTTTTGCAGAGTAAAGACATATACGTACGCATTGGAAACTCTTTACGAGAAGAAATAACGCATAGTACAAAATTAGCTTGTATCTCCAAAACTACATGTTGTATCTCGAAAAGAATTGTTGTGGCGTGTACGTCTTAACATGTAGCATCTAAAGAGAACCAAAAGGAGAATTTTCTTTCGTCAAAATTTTTCAAAAAATCACGTTTTAAGGAAATCCCGCATCGTGCGAACTTATCTTGTTTTTCCTAAACAACACGTTGTAAGTTGAAAAGCTTTCATGTTGCGTGTATGTCTAAGTGTGTAGCCTCAAAAGAGAAGGCACAGGACAGTTTTCTCTCGAAAGGATATGTAAGAATACCACTTCATAAGGAAATACAGTTTTGCAGAGTAAAGACATATACGTACGCATTGGAAACTCTTTACGAGAAGAAATAACGCATACTACAAAATTAGCTTGTATCTCCAAAACTACACGTTGTAACTCGAAAAGAATTGTTGTGGCGTGTACGTCTTAACATGTAGCATCTAAAGAGAACCAAAAGGAGAATTTTCTTTCGTCAAAATTTTTCAGAAAATCACGTTTTAAGGAAATCCCGCATCGTGCGAAATTATCTTGTTGTTCCTAAACAACACGTTGTAAGTCGAAAAGCTTTCATGTTGCGTGTATGTCTAAGTGTGTAGCCTCAAAAGAGAAGGCACAGGACAGTTTTCTCTCGAAAGGATATGTAAGAATACCACTTCATAAGGAAATACAGTTTTGCAGAGTAAAGACATAAACGTACGCATTGGAAACTCTTTACGAGAAGAAATAACGCATAGTACAAAATTAGCTTGTATCTCCAAAACTACACGTTGTATCTCGAAAAGAATTGTTGTGGCGTGTACGTCTTAACATGTAGCATCTAAAGAGAACCAAAAGGAGAATTTTCTTTCGTCAAAATTTTTCAGAAAATCACGTTTTAAAGAAATCCCGCATCGTGCGAAATTATCTTGTTTTTCCTAAACAACACGTTGTAAGTCGAAAAGCTTTCATGTTGCGTGTATGTCTAAGTGTGTAGCCTCAAAAGAGAAGGCACAGGACAGTTTTCTCTCGAAAGGTTATGTAAGAATACCACTTCATAAGGAAATACAGTTTTGCAGAGTAAAGACATATACGTACGTATTGGAAACTCTTTACGAGAAGAAATAACGCATAGTACAAAATTAGCTTGTATCTCCAAAACTACATGTTGTAACTCGAAAAGAATTGTGGCGTGTATGTCTTAACATGTAGCATCTAAAGAGAACCAAAAAGAGAATTTTCTTTCGTCAAAATTTTTCAGAAAATCACGTTTTAAGGAAATCCCGCATCGTGCGAAATTATCTTGTTTTTCCTAAACAACACGTTGTAAGTCGAAAAGCTTTCATGTTGCGTGTATGTCTAAGTGTGTAGCCTCAAAAGAGAAGGCACAGGACAGTTTTCTCTCGAAAGGATATGTAAGAATACCACTTCATAAGGAAATACAGTTTTGAGGAGTAAAGACATATACGTACGCATTGGAAACTCTTTACGAGAAGAAATAACGCATACTACAAAATTAGCTTGTATCTCCAAAACTACATGTTGTATCTCGAAAAGAATTGTTGTGGCGTGTACGTCTTAACATGTAGCATCTAAAGAGAACCAAAAGGAGAATTTTCTTTCGTCAAAATTTTTCAGAAAATCACGTTTTAAGGAAATCCCGCATCGTACGAAATTATCTTGTTTTTCCTAAACAACACGTTGTAAGTCGAAAAGCTTTCATGTTGCGTGTATGTCTAAGTGTGTAGCCTCAAAAGAGAAGGCACAGGACAGTTTTCTCTCGAAAGGATATGTAAGAATACCACTTCATAAGGAAATACAGTTTTGCAGAGTAAAGACATATAAGTACGAATTGGAAACTCTTTACGAGAAGAAATAACGCATCGTACAAAATTAGCTTGTATCTCCAAAACTACACGTTGTAATTCGAAAAGAATTGTTGTGGCGTGTACGTCTTAACATGTAGCATCTAAAGAGAACCAAAAGGAGAATTTTCTTTCGTCAAAATTTTTCAGAAAATCACGTTTTAAGGAAATCCCGCTTCGTGCGAAATTATCTTGTTTTTCCTAAACAACACGTTGTAAGTCGAAAAGCTTTCATGTTGCGTGTATGTCTAAGTGTGTAGCCTCAAAAGAGAAGGCACAGGACAGTTTTCTCTCGAAAGGATATGTAAGAATACCACTTCATAAGGAAATACAGTTTTGCAGAGTAAAGACATATACGTACGCATTGGAAACTCTTTACGAGAAGAAATAAGGCATAGTACAAAATTAGCTTGTATCTCCAAAACTACATGTTGTATCTCGAAAAGAATTGTTGTGGCGTGTACGTCTTAACATGTAGCATCTAAAGAGAACCAAAAGGAGAATTTTCTTTCGTCAAAATTTTTCAAAAAATCACGTTTTAAGGAAATCCCGCATCATGCGAAATTATCTTGTTTTTCCTAAACAACACGTTGTAAGTTGAAAAGCTTTCATGTTGCGTGTATGTCTAAGTGTGTAGCCTCAAAAGAGAAGGCACAGGACAGTTTTCTCTCGAAAGGATATGTAAGAATACCACTTCATAAGGAAATACAGTTTTGCAGAGTAAAGACATATACGTACGCATTGGAAACTCTTTACGAGAAGAAATAACGCAGAGTACAAAATTAGCTTGTATCTCCAAAACTACACGTTGTAACTCGAAAAGAATTGTTGTGGCGTGTACGTCTTAACATGTAGCATCTAAAGAGAACCAAAAGGAGAATTTTCTTTCGTCAAAATTTTTCAGAAAATCACGTTTTAAGGAAATCCCGCATCGTGCGAAATTATCTTGTTGTTCCTAAACAACACGTTGTAAGTCGAAAAGCTTTCATGTTGCGTGTATGTCTAAGTGTGTAGCCTCAAAAGAGAAGGCACAGGACAGTTTTCTCTCGAAAGGATATGTAAGAATACCACTTCATAAGGAAATACAGTTTTGCAGAGTAAAGACATAAACGTACGCATTGGAAACTCTTTACGAGAAGAAATAACGCATAGTACAAAATTAGCTTGTATCTCCAAAACTACACGTTGTATCTCGAAAAGAATTGTTGTGGCGTGTACGTCTTAACATGTAGCATCTAAAGAGAACCAAAAGGAGAATTTTCTTTCGTCAAAATTTTTCAGAAAATCACGTTTTAAAGAAATCCCGCATCGTGCGAAATTATCTTGTTTTTCCTAAACAACACGTTGTAAGTCGAAAAGCTTTCATGTTGCGTGTATGTCTAAGTGTGTAGCCTCAAAAGAGAAGGCACAGGACAGTTTTCTCTCGAAAGGTTATGTAAGAATACCACTTCATAAGGAAATACAGTTTTGCAGAGTAAAGACATATACGTACGTATTGGAAACTCTTTACGAGAAGAAATAACGCATAGTACAAAATTAGCTTGTATCTCCAAAACTACATGTTGTAACTCGAAAAGAATTGTGGCGTGTATGTCTTAACATGTAGCATCTAAAGAGAACCAAAAAGAGAATTTTCTTTCGTCAAAATTTTTCAGAAAATCACGTTTTAAGGAAATCCCGCATCGTGCGAAATTATCTTGTTTTTCCTAAACAACACGTTGTAAGTCGAAAAGCTTTCATGTTGCGTGTATGTCTAAGTGTGTAGCCTCAAAAGAGAAGGCACAGGACAGTTTTCTCTCGAAAGGATATGTAAGAATACCACTTCATAAGGAAATACAGTTTTGAGGAGTAAAGACATATACGTACGCATTGGAAACTCTTTACGAGAAGAAATAACGCATACTACAAAATTAGCTTGTATCTCCAAAACTACATGTTGTATCTCGAAAAGAATTGTTGTGGCGTGTACGTCTTAACATGTAGCATCTAAAGAGAACCAAAAGGAGAATTTTCTTTCGTCAAAATTTTTCAGAAAATCACGTTTTAAGGAAATCCCGCATCGTACGAAATTATCTTGTTTTTCCTAAACAACACGTTGTAAGTCGAAAAGCTTTCATGTTGCGTGTATGTCTAAGTGTGTAGCCTCAAAAGAGAAGGCACAGGACAGTTTTCTCTCGAAAGGATATGTAAGAATACCACTTCATAAGGAAATACAGTTTTGCAGAGTAAAGACATATAAGTACGAATTGGAAACTCTTTACGAGAAGAAATAACGCATCGTACAAAATTAGCTTGTATCTCCAAAACTACACGTTGTAATTCGAAAAGAATTGTTGTGGCGTGTACGTCTTAACATGTAGCATCTAAAGAGAACCAAAAGGAGAATTTTCTTTCGTCAAAATTTTTCAGAAAATCACGTTTTAAGGAAATCCCGCTTCGTGCGAAATTATCTTGTTTTTCCTAAACAACACGTTGTAAGTCGAAAAGCTTTCATGTTGCGTGTATGTCTAAGTGTGTAGCCTCAAAAGAGAAGGCACAGGACAGTTTTCTCTCGAAAGGATATGTAAGAATACCACTTCATAAGGAAATACAGTTTTGCAGAGTAAAGACATATACGTACGCATTGGAAACTCTTTACGAGAAGAAATAAGGCATAGTACAAAATTAGCTTGTATCTCCAAAACTACATGTTGTATCTCGAAAAGAATTGTTGTGGCGTGTACGTCTTAACATGTAGCATCTAAAGAGAACCAAAAGGAGAATTTTCTTTCGTCAAAATTTTTCAAAAAATCACGTTTTAAGGAAATCCCGCATCATGCGAAATTATCTTGTTTTTCCTAAACAACACGTTGTAAGTTGAAAAGCTTTCATGTTGCGTGTATGTCTAAGTGTGTAGCCTCAAAAGAGAAGGCACAGGACAGTTTTCTCTCGAAAGGATATGTAAGAATACCACTTCATAAGGAGATACAGTTTTGCAGAGTAAAGACATATACGTACGCATTGGAAACTCTTTACGAGAAGAAATAACGCAGAGTACAAAATTAGCTTGTATCTCCAAAACTACACGTTGTAACTCGAAAAGAATTGTTGTGGCGTGTACGGCTTAACATGTAGCATCTAAAGAGAACCAAAAGGAGAATTTTCTTTCGTCAAAATTTTTCAGAAAATCACGTTTTAAGGAAATCCCGCATCGTGCGAAATTATCTTGTTTTTCCTAAACAACACGTTGTAAGTCGAAAAGCTTTCATGTTGCGTGTATGTCTAAGTGTGTAGCCTCAAAAGAGAAGGCACAGGACAGTTTTCTCTCGAAAGGATATGTAAGAATACCACTTCATAAGGAAATACAGTTTTGCAGAGTAAAGACATATACATACGCATTGGAAACTCTTTACGAGAAGAAATAAGGCATAGTACAAAATTAGCTTGTATCTCCAAAACTACACGTTGTAACTCGAAAAGAATCGTTGTGGCGTGTACGTCTTAACATGTAGCATCTAAAGAGAACCAAAAGGAGAATTTTCTTTCGTCAAAATTTTTCAGAAAATCACGTTTTAAGGAAATCAGGCATCGTGCGAAATTATCTTGTTTTTCCTAAACAACACGTTGTAAGTCGAAAAGCTTTCATGTTGCGTGTATGTCTAAGTGTGTAGCCTCAAAAGAGAAGGCACAGGACAGTTTTCTCTCGAAAGGATATGTAAGAATACCACTTCATAAGGAAATACAGTTTTGCAGAGTAAAGACATATACGTACATATTGGAAACTCTTTACGAGAAGAAATAACGCATAGTACAAAATTAGCTTGTATCTCCAAAACTACATGTTGTATCTCGAAAAGAATTGTGGCGTGTACGTCTTAACATGTAGCATCTAAAGAGAACCAAAAGGAGAATTTTCTTTCGTCAAAATTTTTCAGAAAATCACGTTTTAAGGAAATCCCGCATCGTGCGAAATTATCTTGTTTTTCCTAAACAACACGTTGTAAGTCGAAAAGCTTTCATGTTGCGTGTATGTCTAAGTGTGTAGCCTCAAAAGAGAAGGCACAGGACAGTTTTCTCTCAAAAGGATATGTAAGAATACCACTTCATAAGGAAATACAGTTTTGCAGAGTAAAGACATATACGTACGCATTGGAAACTCTTTACGAGAAGAAATAACGCATACTACAAAATTAGCTTGTATCTCCAAAACTACATGTTGTATCTCGAAAAGAATTGTTGTGGCGTGTACGTCTTAACATGTAGCATCTAAAGAGAACCAAAAGGAGAATTTTCTTTCGTCAAAATTTTTCAGAAAATCACGTTTTAAGGAAATCCCGCATCGTACGAAATTATCTTGTTTTTCCTAAACAACACGTTGTAAGTCGAAAAGTTTTCATGTTGCGTGTATGTCTAAGTGTGTAGCCTCAAAAGAGAAGGCACAGGACAGTTTTCTCTCGAAAGGATATGTAAGAATACCACTTCATAAGGAAATACAGTTTTGCAGAGTAAAGACATATAAGTACGTATTGGAAACTCTTTACGAGAAGAAATAACGCTTCGTACAAAATTAGCTTGTATCTCCAAAACTACACGTCGTAATTCGAAAAGAATTGTTGTGGCGTGTACGTCTTAACATGTAGCATCTAAAGAGAACCAAAAGGAGAATTTTCTTTCGTCAAAATTTTTCAGAAAATCACGTTTTAAGGAAATCCCGCTTCGTGCGAAATTATCTTGTTTTTCCTAAACAACACGTTGTAAGTCGAAAAGCTTTCATGTTGCGTGTATGTCTAAGTGTGTAGCCTCAAAAGAGAAGGCACAGGACAGTTTTCTCTCGAAAGGATATGTAAGAATACCACTTCATAAGGAAATACAGTTTTGCAGAGTAAAGACATATACGTACGCATTGGAAACTCTTTACGAGAAGAAATAACGCATAGTACAAAATTAGCTTGTATCTCCAAAACTACATGTTGTATCTCGAAAAGAATTGTTGTGGCGTGTACGTCTTAACATGTAGCATCTAAAGAGAACCAAAAGGAGAATTTTCTTTCGTCAAAATTTTTCAAAAAATCACGTTTTAAGGAAATCCCACATCGTGCGAAATTATCTTGTTTTTCCTAAACAACACGTTGTAAGTTGAAAAGCTTTCATGTTGCGTGTATGTCTAAGTGTGTAGCCTCAAAAGAGAAGGCACAGGACAGTTTTCTCTCGAAAGGATATGTAAGAATACCACTTCATAAGGAAATACAGTTTTGCAGAGTAAAGACATATACGTACGCATTGGAAACTCTTTACGAGAAGAAATAACGCATACTACAAAATTAGCTTGTATCTCCAAAACTACACGTTGTAACTCGAAAAGAATTGTTGTGGCGTGTACGTCTTAACATGTAGCATCTAAAGAGAACCAAAAGGAGAATTTTCTTTCGTCAAAATTTTTCAGAAAATCACGTTTTAAGGAAATCCCGCATCGTGCGAAATTATCTTGTTGTTCCTAAACAACACGTTGTAAGTCGAAAAGCTTTCATGTTGCGTGTATGTCTAAGTGTGTAGCCTCAAAAGAGAAGGCACAGGACAGTTTTCTCTCGAAAGGATATGTAAGAATACCACTTCATAAGGAAATACAGTTTTGCAGAGTAAAGACATAAACGTACGCATTGGAAACTCTTTACGAGAAGAAATAACGCATAGTACAAAATTAGCTAGTATCTCCAAAACTACACGTTGTATCTCGAAAAGAATTGTTGTGGCGTGTACGTCTTAACATGTAGCATCTAAAGAGAACCAAAAGGAGAATTTTCTTTCGTCAAAATTTTTCAGAAAATCACGTTTTAAGGAAATCCCGCATCGTGCGAAATTATCTTGTTTTTCCTAAACAACACGTTGTAAGTCGAAAAGCTTTCATGTTGCGTGTATGTCTAAGTGTGTAGCCTCAAAAGAGAAGGCACAGGACAGTTTTCTCTCGAAAGGATATGTAAGAATACCACTTCATAAGGAAATACAGTTTTGCAGAGTAAAGACATATACGTACGCATTGGAAACTCTTTACGAGAAGAAATAACGCATAGTACAAAATTAGCTTGTATCTCCAAAACTACATGTTGTATCTCGAAAAGAATTGTTGTGGCGTGTACGTCTTAACATGTAGCATCTAAAGAGAACCAAAAGGAGAATTTTCTTTCGTCAAAATTTTTCAAAAAATCACGTTTTAAGGAAATCCCGCATCATGCGAAATTATCTTGTTTTTCCTAAACAACACGTTGTAAGTTGAAAAGCTTTCATGTTGCGTGTATGTCTAAGTGTGTAGCCTCAAAAGAGAAGGCACAGGACAGTTTTCTCTCGAAAGGATATGTAAGAATACCACTTCATAAGGAAATACAGTTTTGCAGAGTAAAGACATATACGTACGCATTGGAAACTCTTTACGAGAAGAAATAACGCAGAGTACAAAATTAGCTTGTATCTCCAAAACTACACGTTGTAACTCGAAAAGAATTGTTGTGGCGTGTACGGCTTAACATGTAGCATCTAAAGAGAACCAAAAGGAGAATTTTCTTTCGTCAAAATTTTTCAGAAAATCACGTTTTAAGGAAATCCCGCATCGTGCGAAATTATCTTGTTTTTCCTAAACAACACGTTGTAAGTCGAAAAGCTTTCATGTTGCGTGTATGTCTAAGTGTGTAGCCTCAAAAGAGAAGGCACAGGACAGTTTTCTCTCGAAAGGATATGTAAGAATACCACTTCATAAGGAAATACAGTTTTGCAGAGTAAAGACATATACGTACGCATTGGAAACTCTTTACGAGAAGAAATAAGGCATAGTACAAAATTAGCTTGTATCTCCAAAACTACACGTTGTAACTCGAAAAGAATCGTTGTGGCGTGTACGTCTTAACATGTAGCATCTAAAGAGAACCAAAAGGAGAATTTTCTTTCGTCAAAATTTTTCAGAAAATCACGTTTTAAGGAAATCAGGCATCGTGCGAAATTATCTTGTTTTTCCTAAACAACACGTTGTAAGTCGAAAAGCTTTCATGTTGCGTGTATGTCTAAGTGTGTAGCCTCAAAAGAGAAGGCACAGGACAGTTTTCTCTCGAAAGGATATGTAAGAATACCACTTCATAAGGAAATACAGTTTTGCAGAGTAAAGACATATACGTACGTATTGGAAACTCTTTACGAGAAGAAATAACGCATAGTACAAAATTAGCTTGTATCTCCAAAACTACATGTTGTATCTCGAAAAGAATTGTGGCGTGTACGTCTTAACATGTAGCATCTAAAGAGAACCAAAAGGAGAATTTTCTTTCGTCAAAATTTTTCAGAAAATCACGTTTTAAGGAAATCCCGCATCGTGCGAAATTATCTTGTTTTTCCTAAACAACACGTTGTAAGTCGAAAAGCTTTCATGTTGCGTGTATGTCTAAGTGTGTAGCCTCAAAAGAGAAGGCACAGGACAGTTTTCTCTCAAAAGGATATGTAAGAATACCACTTCATAAGGAAATACAGTTTTGCAGAGTAAAGACATATACGTACGCATTGGAAACTCTTTACGAGAAGAAATAACGCATACTACAAAATTAGCTTGTATCTCCAAAACTACATGTTGTATCTCGAAAAGAATTGTTGTGGCGTGTACGTCTTAACATGTAGCATCTAAAGAGAACCAAAAGGAGAATTTTCTTTCGTCAAAATTTTTCAGAAAATCACGTTTTAAGGAAATCCCGCATCGTACGAAATTATCTTGTTTTTCCTAAACAACACGTTGTAAGTCGAAAAGTTTTCATGTTGCGTGTATGTCTAAGTGTGTACCCTCAAAAGAGAAGGCACAGGACAGTTTTCTCTCGAAAGGATATGTAAGAATACCACTTCATAAGGAAATACAGTTTTGCAGAGTAAAGACATATAAGTACGTATTGGAAACTCTTTACGAGAAGAAATAACGCTTCGTACAAAATTAGCTTGTATCTCCAAAACTACACGTCGTAATTCGAAAAGAATTGTTGTGGCGTGTACGTCTTAACATGTAGCATCTAAAGAGAACCAAAAGGAGAATTTTCTTTCGTCAAAATTTTTCAGAAAATCACGTTTTAAGGAAATCCCGCATCGTGCGAAATTATCTTGTTGTTCCTAAACAACACGTTGTAAGTCGAAAAGCTTTCATGTTGCGTGTATGTCTAAGTGTGTAGCCTCAAAAGAGAAGGCACAGGACAGTTTTCTCTCGAAAGGATATGTAAGAATACCACTTCATAAGGAAATACAGTTTTGCAGAGTAAAGACATAAACGTACGCATTGGAAACTCTTTACGAGAAGAAATAACGCATAGTACAAAATTAGCTAGTATCTCCAAAACTACACGTTGTATCTCGAAAAGAATTGTTGTGGCGTGTACGTCTTAACATGTAGCATCTAAAGAGAACCAAAAGGAGAATTTTCTTTCGTCAAAATTTTTCAGAAAATCACGTTTTAAGGAAATCCCGCATCGTGCGAAATTATCTTGTTTTTCCTAAACAACACGTTGTAAGTCGAAAAGCTTTCATGTTGCGTGTATGTCTAAGTGTGTAGCCTCAAAAGAGAAGGCACAGGACAGTTTTCTCTCGAAAGGATATGTAAGAATACCACTTCATAAGGAAATACAGTTTTGCAGAGTAAAGACATATACGTACGCATTGGAAACTCTTTACGAGAAGAAATAAGGCATAGTACAAAATTAGCTTGTATCTCCAAAACTACACGTTGTAACTCGAAAAGAATTGTTGTGGCGTGTACGTCTTAACATGTAGCATCTAAAGAGAACCAAAAGGAGAATTTTCTTTCGTCAAAATTTTTCAGAAAATCACGTTTTAAGGAAATCCCGCATCGTGCGAAATTATCTTGTTTTTCCTAAACAACACGTTGTAAGTCGAAAAGCTTTCATGTTGCGTGTATTTCTAAGTGTGTAGCCTCAAAAGAGAAGGCACAGGACAGTTTTCTCTCGAAAGGATATGTAAGAATACCACTTCATAAGGAAATACAGTTTTGCAGAGTAAAGACATATACGTACGCATTGGAAACTCTTTACGAGAAGAAATAAGGCATAGTACAAAATTAGCTTGTATCTCCAAAACTACACGTTGTAACTCGAAAAGAATTGTTGTGGCGTGTACGTCTTAACATGTAGCATCTAAAGAGAACCAAAAGGAGAATTTTCTTTCGTCAAAATTTTTCAGAAAATCACGTTTTAAGGAAATCCCGCATCGTGCGAAATTATCTTGTTTTTCCTAAACAACACGTTGTAAGTCGAAAAGCTTTCATGTTGCGTATATGTCTAAGTGTGTAGCCTCAAAAGAGAAGGCACAGGACAGTTTTCTCTCGAAAGGATATGTAAGAATACCACTTCATAAGGAAATAAAGTTTTGCAGAGTAAAGACATATACGTACGCATTGGAAACTCTTTACGAAAAGAAATAACGCATAGTAAAAAATTAGCTTGTATCTCCAAAACTACATGTTGTATCTCGAAGAGAATTGTTGTGGCGTGTACGTCTTAACATGTAGCATCTAAAGAGAACCAAAAGGAGAATTTTCTTTCGTCAAAATTTTTCAGAAAATCACGTTTTAAGGAAATCCCGCATCGTGCGAAATTATCTTGTTTTTCCTAAACAACACGTTGTAAGTCGAAAAGCTTTCATGTTGCGTGTATGTCTAAGTGTGTAGCCTCAAAAGAGAAGGCACAGGACAGTTTTATCTCGAAAGGATATGTAAGAATACCACTTCATAAGGAAATACAGTTTTGCAGAGTAAAGACATATACGTACGCATTGGAAACTCTTTACGAAAAGAAATAACGCATAGTACAAAATTAGCTTGTATCTCCAAAACTACATGTTGTATCTCGAAGAGAATTGTTGTGGCGTGTACGTCTTAACATGTAGCATCTAAAGAGAACCAAAAGGAGAATTTTCTTTCGTCAAAATTTTTCAGAAAATCACGTTTTAAGGAAATCCCGCATCGTGCGAAATTATCTTGTTTTTCCTAAACAACACGTTGTAAGTCGAAAAGCTTTCATGTTGCGTGTATGTCTAAGTGTGTAGCCTCAAAAGAGAAGGCACAGGAGAGTTTTCTCTCGAAAGAATATGTAAGAATACCACTTCATAAGGAAATACAGTTTTGCAGAGTAAAGACATATACGTACGTATTGGAAACTCTTTACGAGAAGAAATAACGCATCGTACAAAATTAGCTTGTATTTCTAAAACTACACGTTGTATCTCGAAAAGAATTGTTGTGGCGTGTACGTCTTAACATGTAGCATCTAAAGAGAACCAAAAGGAGAATTTTCTTTCGTCAAAATTTTTCAGAAAATCACGTTTTAAGGAAATCCCGCATCGTGCAAAATTATCTTGTTTTTCCTAAACAACACGTTGTAAGTCGAAAAGCTTTCATGTTGCGTGTATGTCTAAGTGTGTAGCCTCAAAAGAGAAGGCACAGGACAGTTTTCTCTCGAAAGGATATGTAAGAATACCACTTCATAAGGAAATACAGTTTTGCAGAGTAAGACATAAACGTACGCTTTGGAAACTTTTTACGAGAAGAAATAACGCATAGTACAAAATTAGCTTGTATCTCCAAAACTACACGTTGTAACTCGAAAAGAATTGTTGTGGCGTGTACGTCTTAACATGTAGCATCTAAAGAGAACCAAAAGGAGAATTTTCTTTCGTCAAAATTTTTCAGAAAATCACGTTTTAAGGAAATCCCGCTTCGTGCGAAATTATCTTGTTTTTCCTAAACAACACGTTGTAAGTCGAAAAGCTTTCATGTTGCGTGTATGTCTAAGTGTGTAGCCTCAAAAGAGAAGGCACAGGAGAGTTTTCTCTCGAAAGAATATTGTAGAATAACCCGTTATAAGGAAGTACAATTTTGGAGAGTAAAGGCAAATACGTACGTATTGAAAACACTTTACGAGAAGAAAAAACGCATCGTACAAAATTAGCTTGTATCTCCAAAACTACACCTTGTAACTCGAAAAGAATTGTTGTGGCGTGTACGTCTTAACATGTAGCATCTAAAGAGAACCAAAAGGAGAATTTTCTTTCGTCAAAATTTTTCAGAAAATCACGTTTTAAGGAAATCCCGCATCGTGCGTAATTATCTTGTTTTTCCTAAACAACACGTTGTAAGTCGAAAAGCTTTCATGTTGCGTGTATGTCTAAGTGTGTAGCCTCAAAAGAGAAGGCACAGGACAGTTTTCTCTCGAAAGGATATGTAAGAATACCACTTCATAAGGAAATACAGTTTTGCAGAGTAAAGACATATACGTACGCATTGGAAACTCTTTACGAGAAGAAATAACGCATAGTACAAAATTAGCTTGTATCTCCAAAACTACACGTTGTATCTCGAAAAGAATTGTTGTGGCGTGTACGTCTTAACATGTAGCATCTAAAGAGAACCAAAATGACAATTTTCTTTCGTCAAAATTTTTCAGAAAATCACGTTTTAAGGAAATCCCGCATCGTGCGAAATTATCTTGTTTTTCCTAAACAACACGTTGTAAGTCGAAAAGCTTTCATGTTGCGTGTATGTCTAAGTGTGTAGCCTCAAAAGAGAAGGCACAGGACAGTTTTCTCTCGAAAGGATATGTAAGAATACCACTTCATGAGGAAATACAGTTTTGCAGAGTAAAGACATATACGTACGTATTGTAAACTCTTTACGAGAAGAAATAACGCATCATACAAAATTAGCTTGTATCTCCAAAACTACACGTTGTAACTCGAAAAGAATTGTTGTGGCTTGTACGTCTTAACATGTAGCATCTAAAGAGAACCAAAAGGAGAATTTTCTTTCGTCAAAATTTTTCAGAAAATCACGTTTTAAGGAAATCCCGCATCGTGCGAAATTATCTTGTTTTTCCTAAACAACACGTTGTAAGTCGAAAAGCTTTCATGTTGCGTGTATGTCTAAGTGTGTAGCCTCAAAAGAGAAGGCACAGGACAATTTTCTCTCGAAAGGGTATGTAAGAATACCACTTCATAAGGAAATACAGTTTTGCAGAGTAAAGACATATACGTACGAATTGGAAACTCTTTACGAGAAGAAATAACGCATCGTACAAAATTAGCTTGTATCTCCAAAACTACACGTTGTATCTCGAAAAGAATTGTTGTGGCGTGTACGTCTTAACATGTAGCATCTAAAGAGAACCAAAAGGAGAATTTTCTTTCGTCAAAATTTTTCAGAAAATCACGTTTTAAGGAAATCCCGCATCGTGCGAAATTATCTTGTTTTTCCTAAACAACACGTTGTAAGTCGAAAAGCTTTCATGTTGCGTGTATGTCTAAGTGTGTAGCCTCAAAAGAGAAGGCACAGGAGAGTTTTCTCTCGAAAGAATATTGTAGAATACCCCTTCATAAGGAAATACAGTTTTGCAGAGTAAAGACATATACGTACGCATTGGAAACTCTTTACGAGAAGAAACAACGCATCGTACAAAATTAGCTTGTATCTCCAAAACTACATGTTGTATCTCGAAAAGAATTTTTGTGGCGTGTACGTCTTAACATGTAGCATCTAAAGAGAACCAAAAGGAGAATTTTCTTTCGTCAAAATTTTTCAGAAAATCACGTTTTAAGGAAATCCCGCATCGTGCGAAATTATCTTGTTTTTCCTAAACAACACGTTGTAAGTCGAAAAGCTTTCATGTTGCGTGTATGTCTAAGTGTGTAGCCTCAAAAGAGAAGGCACAGGAGAGTTTTCTCTCGAAAGAATATTGTAGAATACCCCGTTATAAGGAAGTACAATTTTGGAGAGTAAAGACAAATACGTACGTATTGAAAACACTTTACGAGAAGAAACAACGCATCGTACAAAATTAGCTTGTATCTCCAAAACTGCACGTTCTAACTCGAAAAGAATTGTTGTAGCGTGTACGTCTTAACATGTAGCATCTAAAGAGAACCAAAAGGAGAATTTTCTTTCGTCAAAATTTTTCAGAAAATCACGTTTTAAGGAAATCCCGCATCGTGCGAAATTATCTTGTTTTTCCTAAACAACACGTTGTAAGTCGTAAAGCTTTCATGTTGCGTGTATGTCTACGTGTGTAGCCTCAAAAGAGAAGGCACAGGAGAGTTTTCTCTCGAGAGAATATGTAAGAATACAAGTTCATAAGGAAATACAGTTTTGCAGAGTAAAGACTTATACGTACGAATTGGAAACTCTTTACAAGAAGAAATAACGCATAGTACAAAATTAGCTTGTATCTCCAAAACTACATGCTGTATCTCGAAAAGAATTGTTGTGGCGTGTACGTCTTAACATGTAGCATCTAAAGAGAACCAAAAGGAGAATTTTCTTTCGTCAAAATTTTTCAGAAAATCACGTTTTAAGGAAATCCCGCATCGTGCGAAATTATCTTGTTTTTCCTAAACAACACGTTGTAAGTGGAAAAGCTTTCATGTTGCGTGTATGTCTAAGTGTGTAGCCTCAAAAGAGAAGGCACAGGACAGAGTTCTCTCGAAAGGATATGTAAGAATACCACTTCATAAGGAAATACAGTTTTGCAGAGTAAAGACATATACGTACGCATTGGAAACTCTTTACGAGAAGAAATAACGCATAGTACAAAATTAGCTTGTATCTCCAAAACTACACGTTGTATCTCGAAAAGAATTGTTGTGGCGTGTACGTCTTAACATGTAGCATCTAAAGAGAACCAAAAGGAGAATTTTCTTTCGTCAATATTTCAGAAAATCACGTTTTAAGGAAATCCCGCATCGTGCGAAATTATCTTGTTTTTCCTAAACAACACGTTGTAAGTCGAAAAGCTTTCTTGTTGCGTGTATGTCTAAGTGTGTAGCCTCAAAAGAGAAGGCACAGGACAATTTTCTCTCGAAAGGATATGTAAGAATACCACTTCATAAGGAAATACAGTTTTGCAGAGTAAAGACATATACGTACGTATTGGAAACTCTTTACGAGAAGAAATAACGCATAGTACAAAATTAGCTTGTATCTCCAAAACTACACGTTGTATCTCGAAAAGAATTGTTGTGGCGTGTACGTCTTAACATGTAGCATCTAAAGAGAACCAAAAGGAGAATTTTCTTTCGTCAAAATTTTTCAAAAAATCACGTTTTAAAAAAATCCCGCATCGTGCGAAATTATCTTGTTTTTCCTTAACAACACGTTGTAAGTTGAAAAGCTTTCATGTTGCGTGTATGTCTAAGTGTGTAGCCTCAAAAGAGAAGGCACAGGACAGTTTTCTCTCGAAAGGATATGTAAGAATACCACTTCATAAGGAAATACAGTTTTGCAGAGTAAAGACATATACGTACGCATTGGAAACTCTTTACGAGAAGAAATAACGCAGAGTACAAAATTAGCTTGTATCTCCAAAACTACACGTTGTAACTCGAAAAGAATTGTTGTGGCATGTACGTCTTAACATGTAGCATCTAAAGAGAACCAAAAGGAGAATTTTCTTTCGTCAAAATTTTTCAGAAAATCACGTTTTAAGGAAATCCCGCATCGTGCGAAATTATCTTGTTTTTCCTAAACAACACGTTGTAAGTCGAAAAGCTTTCATGTTGCGTGTATGTCTAAGTGTGTAGCCTCAAAAGAGAAGGCACAGGAGAGTTTTCTCTCGAAAGAATATTGTAGAATACCCCTTCATAAGGAAATACAGTTTTGCAGAGTAAAGACATATACGTACGCATTGGAAACTCTTTATGAGAAGAAACAACGCATCGTACAAAATTAGCTTGTATCTCCAAAACTACATGTTGTATCTCGAAAAGAATTTTTGTGGCGTGTACGTCTTAACATGTAGCATCTAAAGAGAACCAAAAGGAGAATTTTCTTACATCAAAATTTTTCAGAAAATCACGTTTTAAGGAAATCCCGCATCGTGCGAAATTATCTTGTTTTTCCTAAACAACACGTTGTAAGTCGAAAAGCTTTCATGTTGCGTGTATGTCTAAGTGTGTAGCCTCAAAATAGAAGGCACAGGAGAGTTTTCTCTCGAAAGAATATTGTAGAATACCCCGTTATAAGGAAGTACAATTTTGGAGAGTAAAGACAAATACGTACGTATTGAAAACACTTTACGAGAAGAAACAACGCATCGTACAAAATTAGCTTGTATCTCCAAAACTGCACGTTCTAACTCGAAAAGAATTGTTGTAGCGTGTACGTCTTAACATGTAGCATCTAAAGAGAACCAAAAGGAGAATTTTCTTTCGTCAAAATTTTTCAGAAAATCACGTTTTAAGGAAATCCCGCATCGTGCGAAATTATCTTGTTTTTCCTAAACAACACGTTGTAAGTCGTAAAGCTTTCATGTTGCGTGTATGTCTACGTGTGTAGCCTCAAAAGAGAAGGCACAGGAGAGTTTTCTCTCGAGAGAATATGTAAGAATACAAGTTCATAAGGAAATACAGTTTTGCAGAGTAAAGACTTATACGTACGAATTGGAAACTCTTTACAAGAAGAAATAACGCATAGTACAAAATTAGCTTGTATCTCCAAAACTACATGCTGTATCTCGAAAAGAATTGTTGTGGCGTGTACGTCTTAACATGTAGCATCTAAAGAGAACCAAAAGGAGAATTTTCTTTCGTCAAAATTTTTCAGAAAATCACGTTTTAAGGAAATCCCGCATCGTGCGAAATTATCTTGTTTTTCCTAAACAACACGTTGTAAGTGGAAAAGCTTTCATGTTGCGTGTATGTCTAAGTGTGTAGCCTCAAAAGAGAAGGCACAGGACAGAGTTCTCTCGAAAGGATATGTAAGAATACCACTTCATAAGGAAATACAGTTTTGCAGAGTAAAGACATATACGTACGCATTGGAAACTCTTTACGAGAAGAAATAACGCAAAGTACAAAATTAGCTTGTATCTCCAAAACTACACGTTGTATCTCGAAAAGAATTGTTGTGGCGTGTACGTCTTAACATGTAGCATCTAAAGAGAACCAAAAGGAGAATTTTCTTTCGTCAAAATTTTTCAGAAAATCACGTTTTAAGGAAATCCCGCATCGTGCGAAATTATCTTGTTTTTCCTAAACAACACGTTGTAAGTCGAAAAGCTTTCTTGTTGCGTGTATGTCTAAGTGTGTAGCCTCAAAAGAGAAGGCACAGGACAATTTTCTCTCGAAAGGATATGTAAGAATACCACTTCATAAGGAAATACAGTTTTGCAGAGTAAAGACATATACGTACGTATTGGAAACTCTTTACGAGAAGAAATAACGCATAGTACAAAATTAGCTTGTATCTCCAAAACTACACGTTGTATCTCGAAAAGAATTGTTGTGGCGTGTACGTCTTAACATGTAGCATCTAAAGAGAACCAAAAGGAGAATTTTCTTTCGTCAAAATTTTTCAAAAAATCACGTTTTAAAAAAATCCCGCATCGTGCGAAATTATCTTGTTTTTCCTTAACAACACGTTGTAAGTTGAAAAGCTTTCA